>NC_090832.1:74431203-74731203 GCF_028021215.1 Eschrichtius robustus | reverse complement strand
AGTCAGTGAGAAAGCAAAAGACACATATCCTATCATATCACTTTTAGGAGTTACTTAAAAATTGATACCAATGAAGATATTTCCACAGAGAAAGGCAATCACAGATTCATTAAAAAAACTTATGGTTCACCAAATAGAAAGGGATGAGGATTGGATACATTACCATATTGGGGTTAACAGAGATATACATACCATGTGAAATATATAATCACCAAAGACGTACGGAAGACCAGGAGAAGACTACTCAACATTGTGTCATAACCTACATGGGAAAAGGATGCGAGGAAGAATAGATACACGTATATGTGTGAAAGAACCACATCTTGCACACCTAGAACAAACAAACCATTGTAATCAAATTTGCTGGGATAAAAAATAAAAACTAAATTACAATTATGAACAAGAAGTAATGAGACATAAACATAAAGTGCTTTTTTCCTGGCACATTCCATTCGAATTTACAACCTAGAACACCACTTCCATTAAGGCTCTGTTTCCCCAGTTACCAAATTTGGTAAAGGAGAAATGCTGCCACATTGTGGCCGTTTCCTGCAAGAGCAGCTTTAAACTCACAGCTAATGGTCACTTAACATTCACAAGGAATCAGGGCTGTAAAGGACACCTGCCCTAAAAAATTGTGCTGAAGTAGGGAATGGACAAAAAAATTCAAAACAGGCAAATGTTTCAAGAAGAGAGTATGAGGAGTTAAGTTTTACTCACGCTCTTTTAAAAAAAAAGGAAAATGGATAAAAGCTCAACCTCAGGGAGTGTTAGACCCATGCAATCTAATCTACAAAAAGTTTCAACTTAGACCAGTCGACTGACCATCAGCAAAATGTCTACAAACAATAAATGCTGACGGGGTTTTCAAGAACTGTATCCCCTCTACCTGCTGGTGAGACGTAAAGGGGTAACAGCCAATAATGAGAAGAGAAAGGAGCTGTGTTTAAAAGTAAAAATGGAGGTACCATTCAATCCAGCAGGCGCACCATTGGACCTCTCACCTGAGAAGACAAGAATCGAGAAGACACAGGCCGCAAAAGCTGCAGTGCAGCCTTATTCACAATAGCCAAGACAGTGAAGCAATCAAAATATCCAACAAGAGGTGAATGCATAAAGAAGAAGTGGTCCATGTACACAATGGAATATTAGCCATGGAAAACAATGAACCATTGCTCTTTGAGGCACCACAAATGGGTCTGGAGATAATCACGAAACATGAGGTAGCTCGGAAACCAAAGACCTGTATTCTATGATATCACTTATAGGCGTTATCTAATAACTGACACAAATGAATATATTTCCACAGAGAAAG
Source organism: Eschrichtius robustus (assembly GCF_028021215.1). NCBI lineage: Eukaryota > Metazoa > Chordata > Mammalia > Artiodactyla > Eschrichtiidae > Eschrichtius > Eschrichtius robustus. The sequence goes on along the minus strand of NC_090832.1, from coordinate 74,729,888 downwards.
ACACTCACAGACTTAGAAAACAAACTATGCTCATCTAAAAGGAAAGGTGGGGGGAATGGATAAGTTAAGATTAGTGTTGCTCTATGTATACAAACACATAGTATATACATATCTCAAAAAGACCGACCATGGAGCAAGGGAGGTCTGTGGAACCCTCTGTAACATTTTACATGGGAAGAGGATCTGTACTTGAATAGACATATATAATGTACAAATGAACCAGATTGTGTACACCTAGGACAGACAATATTCGAAGCTTTACCACAATTAAAAAAAAATTTAAAACCAAGAAGAAATAATGAGACATAAACTTATGGGGGTTTCTCCAGGCACATTCCAATTTAATTTACAACCTAGGAACACGACTTCCAGAAAGGCTCTGCTGCCCTAGTACCCAGATTTGGGAGTGGAGAAATGCTGCCTGCTTGAGGCCACTTCCCACAACAGCAGCTTTAAACCCATTGCTAAGGGTCACTAAATATTCACCAAACTTGCAGTTCGGGAAATGACACCTGCTCTCTAAAAAAATTCTGAGTTGGAAAATCGACCAAAAATTTCAAAATAGGGCAACCTTCCAAGAAGACAATTTCAAGAAATATATTGTACTCCCAACTGTTTCCTTTTTTTTAACAGAAAAGAAAACGGTGGAGAAACATGATGAGTTTTACGAATTTTCAAAGACATGCAAACCCAAATTACAAAACCCTATCAGCACACAGCAGCCAGTAGGGCCATTAGCATAAAGGCAGCAAACAATAAATGCTAAATCGATTGTGGAGAAATGCATACCTTCGATTCTAAGGGGGACGTGGTAAGAGCCACTAATGAAAACACAAAGAAGGTGCTTTGAAAAGGGAAACACGGTGCTACCAGTCAATCAGTCACACCCACTGCTGGGCCTATCAACTGAGAAAATGAGAATCAAAAAGTCACAGGCTGGCAATCCTGCACTCCAACAATATTTACCATAGCCAACACTTGGAAGCAATGAAAATGTCCATCAACCGAGGAATGCGCAAAGTAGAAGTGGTCCACGTGCACACTGGGGAACTACTCCAATAAAAACTAAAAATTAAATTTAAAAATCCAACAAAAGTAAGGAGACATCAGCTTGTGTGGGTTTGTCCGGGCACACTCCACTCTAATTTATAACCGAGAAACACCACAGGCCGCAAGGGCTTTTCCCTAGTTACCATGGTGGGGACATAGAAAGGCTGCCGCCCTCTGGCATTTACCTGCAAAAGCAGCTTTAAAGCCTGTGCTAATGGTCATTTCATAGGAACAAGTACTGCAGAACTGTAAATGAAACCTGCCCTCAAAATGTCTTGAGGGAGGTAATGGCCAAAACATTTCAAAATGTGACACATACTTTAAGAGAACACTTTGAAGAACTAAGGGGTAATCACAGGTTGAAAAATAAAAAGGACATGCCTTAAAGCTCAATTTCAACGGATTATGAGGCACAGGCGAATTCAACCACAAAGAGGTATCAGCTCATACTTGTCAGAATAACCATCAGCAAGGAAACTACAAACAATAAATGCTGAAGGTGTTGTGGAGAAATGCATACCCTCAACTTCAAGTGGGACATAACTTGAAAAGGGCCACGAATGAGAACAGAATGGAGGTGCCTTAAAAAGGTAAACATTGAGCTACCGTATGATCCAGCAGGCCCACTCCTCGACCTATAATCTAAGAAGAAATAATTGGAAAGACACAGGCAGGCAAATCTGCATGGCACAGTATTACAATAGCCAAGATATGGAAGTAACCAAAAAGTCCACCAACAGATGGGTGGACAAAGAAGAACTCCTCCATGTACAGATGGAATATTCGCTAGTGAAAAAAATGAAACAATGCCATTTGCAGCACCATACATGAGTCTAGACGTAATCACGCCACCTGTAGTCAGTGAGAAAGCAAAAGACACATATCCTATCATATCACTTTTAGGAGTTACTTAAAAATTGATACCAATGAAGATATTTCCACAGAGAAAGGCAATCACAGATTCATTAAAAAAACTTATGGTTCACCAAATAGAAAGGGATGAGGATTGGATACATTACCATATTGGGGTTAACAGAGATATACATACCATGTGAAATATATAATCACCAAGGACGTACGGAAGACCAGGAGAAGACTACTCAACATTGTGTCATAACCTACATGGGAAAAGGATGCGAGGAAGAATAGATACACGTATATGTGTGAAAGAACCACATCTTGCACACCTAGAACAAACAAACCACTGTAATCAAATTTGCTGGGATAAAAAATAAAAAGTAAATTACAATTATGAACAAGAAGTAATGAGACATAAACATAAAGTGCTTTTTTCCTGGCACATTCCATTCGAATTTACAACCTAGAACACCACTTCCATTAAGGCTCTGTTTCCCCAGTTACCAAATTTGGTAAAGGAGAAATGCTGCCACCTTGTGGCCGTTTCCTGCAAGAGCAGCTTTAAACTCACAGCTAATGGTCACTTAACATTCACAAGGACTCAGGGCTGTAAAGGACACCTGCCCTAAAAAATTGTGCTGAAGTAGGGAATGGACAAAAAAATTCAAAACAGGCAAATGTTTCAAGAAGAGAGTATGAGGAGTTAAGTTTTACTCACGCTCTTTTAAAAAAAAGGAAAATGGATAAAAGCTCAACCTCAGGGAGTGTTAGACCCATGCAATCTAATCTACAAAAAGTTTCAACTTAGACCAGTCGACTGACCATCAGCAAAATGTCTACAAACAATAAATGCTGACGGGGTTTTCAAGAACTGTATCCCCTCTACCTGCTGGTGAGACGTAAAGGGGTAACAGCCAATAATGAGAAGAGAAAGGAGCTGTGTTTAAAAGTAAAAATGGAGGTACCATTCAATCCAGCAGGCGCACCATTGGACCTCTCACCTGAGAAGACAAGAATCGAGAAGATACGGGCCGCAAAACTGCAGTGCAGCCTTATTCACATTAGCCAAGACAGTGAAGCAATCAAAATATCCAACAAGAGGTGAATGGATAAAGAAGAAGTGGTCCATGTACACAATGGAATATTAGCCATGGAAAACAATGAACCATTGCTCTTTGAGGCACCACAAATGAGTCTGGAGATAATCAAGAAACATGAGGTAACTCGGAAACCAAAGACCTGTATTCTATATCACTTATAGGCGTTATCTAATAACTGACACAAATGAATATATTTCCACAGAGAAAGACACTCACAGACTTAGAAAACAAACTATGCTCATCTAAAAGGAAAGGTGGGGGGAATGGATAAGTTAAGATTAGTGTTGCTCTATGTATACAAACACATAGTATATACATATCTCAAAAAGACCGACCATCTAGCAAGGGAGGTCTGTGGAACACTCTGTAAAATTTAACATGGGAAGAGGATCTGTACTTGAATAGACATATATAATGTACAAATGAACCAGATTGTGTACACCTAGGAGAGACAATATTCGAAGCTTTACCCCAATTAAAAAAAAAATTAAAACCAAGAAGAAATAATGAGACATAAACTTATGGGGGTGTCTCCAGGCACATTCCAATTTAATTTACAACCTAGGAACACGAATTCCAGAAAGGCTCTGCTGCCCTAGTACCCAGATTTGGGAGTGGAGAAATGCTGCCTGCTTGAGGCCACTTCCCACAAAAGCAGCTTTAAACCCATTGCTAAGGGTCACTAAATATTCACCAAACTTGCATTTCGGGAAATGACACCTGCTCTCTAAAAAAATTCTGAGGTGGAAAATCGACCAAAAATTTCAAAATAGGGCAACCTTCCAAGAAGATAGTTTCAAGAGATATATTGTACTCCCAACTGTTTCCTTTTTTTTAACAGAAAAGAAAACGGTGGAGAAACATGATGAGTTTTACGAATTTTCAAAGACATGCAAACCCAAATTACAAAACCCTATCAGCACACAGCAGCCAGTAGGGCCATTAGCATAAAGGCAGGAAACAATAAATGCTAAATCGATTGTGGAGAAATGCATACCCTCGATTCTAAGGGGGACGTGGTAAGAGCCACTAATGAAAACACAAAGAAGGTGCTTTGAAAAGGGAAACACGGTGCTACCAGTCAATCAATCACACCCACTGCTGGGCCTATCAACTGAGAAAATGAGAATCAAAAAGTCACAGGCTGGCAATCCTGTACTCCAACAATATTTACCATAGCCAACACTTGGAAGCAATGAAAATGTCCATCAACCGAGGAATGCGCAAAGTAGAAGTGGTCCACGTGCACACTGGGGAATTACTGCAATAAAAATTAAAATTAAATTTAAAAATCCAACAAAAGTAAGGAGACATCAGCTTGTGTGGGTTTGTCCGGGCACACTCCACTCTAATTTATAACCGAGAAACACCACAGGCCGCAAGGGCTTTTCCCTAGTTACCATGGTGGGGACATAGAAAGGCTGCCGCCCTCTGGCATTTACCTGCAAAAGCAGCTTTAAAGCCTGTGCTAATGGTCATTTCATAGGAACAAGTACTGCAGAAATGTAAATGAAACCTGCCCTCAAAATGTCTTGAGGGAGGTAATGGCCAAAACATTTCAAAATGTGACACATACTTTAAGAGAACACTTTGAAGAACTAAGGGGTAATCACAGGTTGAAAAATAAAAAGGACATGCCTTAAAGCTCAATTTCAACGGATTATGAGGCACAGGCGAATTCAACCACAAAGAGGTATCAGCTCACACTTGTCAGAATAACCATCAGCAAGGAAACTACAAACAATAAATGCTGAAGGTGTTGTGGAGAAATGCATACCCTCAACTTCAAGTGGGACGAACTTGAAAAGGGCCACGAATGAGAACAGAATGGAGGTGCCTTAAAAAGGTAAACATTGAGCTACCGTATGATCCAGCAGGCCCACTCCTCGACCTATAATCTAAGAAGAAAGAATTGGAAAGACACAGGCAGGCAAATCTGCATGGCACAGTATTACAATAGCCAAGATATGGAAGTAACCAAAAAGTCCACCAACAGATGGGTGGACAAAGAAGAACTCCTCCATGTACAGATGGAATATTTGCTAGTGAAAAAAATGAAACAATGCCATTTGCAGCACCATACATGAGTCTAGACGTAATCACGCCACCTGTAGTCAGTGAGAAAGCAAAAGACACATATCCTATCATATCACTTTTAGGAGTTACTTAAAAATTGATACCAATGAAGATATTTCCACAGAGAAAGGAAATCACAGATTCATTAAAAAAACTTATGGTTCACCAAATAGAAAGGGATGAGGATTGGATACATTACCATATTGGGGTTAACAGAGATATACATACCATGTGAAATATATAATCACCAAACACGTACGGAAGACCAGGAGAAGACTACTCAACATTGTGTCATAACCTACATGGGAAAAGGATGCGAGGAAGAATAGATTCACGTATATGTGTGAAAGAACCACATCTTGCACACCTAGAACAAACAAACCATTGTAATCAAATTTGCTGGGATAAAAAATAAAAAGTAAATTACAATTATGAACAAGAAGTATTGAGACATAAACATAAAGTGCTTTTTTCCTGGCACATTCCATTCGAATTTACAACCTAGAACACCACTTCCATTAAGGCTCTGTTTCCCCAGTTACCAAATTTGGTAAAGGAGAAATGCTGCCACCTTGTGGCCGTTTCCTGCAAGAGCAGCTTTAAACTCACAGCTAATGGTCACTTAACATTCACAAGGACTCAGGGCTGTAAAGGACACCTGCCCTAAAAAATTGTTCTGAAGTAGGGAATGGACAAAAAAATTCAAAACAGGCAAATGTTTCAAGAAGAGAGTATGAGGAGTTAAGTTTTACTCACGCTCTTTTAAAAAAAAAGGAAAATGGATAAAAGCTCAACCTCAGGGAGTGTTAGACCCATGCAATCTAATCTACAAAAAGTTTCAACTTAGACCAGTCGACGGACCATCAGCAAAATGTCTACAAACAATAAATGCTGACGGGGTTTTCAAGAACTGTGTCCCCTCTACCTGCTGGTGAGACGTAAAGGGGTAACAGCCAATAATGAGAAGAGAAAGGAGCTGTGTTTAAAAGTAAAAATGGAGGTACCATTCAATCCAGCAGGCGCACCATTGGACCTCTCACCTGAGAAGACAAGAATCGAGAAGACACAGGCCGCAAAAGCTGCAGTGCAGCCTTATTCACATTAGCCAAGACAGTGAAGCAATCAAAATATCCAACAAGAGGTGAATGGATAAAGAAGAAGTGGTCCATGTACACAATGGAATATTAGCCATGGAAAACAATGAACCATTGCTCTTTGAGGCACCACAAATGGGTCTGGAGATAATCACGAAACATGAGGTAGCTCGGAAACCAAAGACCTGTATTCTATGATATCACTTATAGGCGTTATCTAATAACTGACACAAATGAATATATTTCCACAGAGAAAGACACTCACAGACTTGAAAACAAACTATGCTCATCTAAAAGGAAAGGTGGGGGGAATGGATAAGTTAAGATTAGTGTTGCTCTATGTATACAAACACATAGTATATACATATCTCAAAAAGACCGACCATGGAGCAAGGGAGGTCTGTGGAACCCTCTGTAACATTTTACATGGGAAGAGGATCTGTACTTGAATAGACATATATAATGTACAAATGAACCAGATTGTGTACACCTAGGACAGACAATATTCGAAGCTTTACGACAATTAAAAAAAAATTTAAAACCAAGAAGAAATAATGAGACATAAACTTATGGGGGTGTCTCCAGGCACATTCCAATTTAATTTACAACCTAGGAACACGACTTCCAGAAAGGCTCTGCTGCCCTAGTACCCAGATTTGGGAGCGGAGAAATGCTGCCTGCTTGAGGCCACTTCCCACAACAGCAGCTTTAAACCCATTGCTAAGGGTCACTAAATATTCACCAAACTTGCAGTTCGGGAAATGACACCTGCTCTCTAAAAAAATTCTGAGTTGGAAAATCGACCAAAAATTTCAAAATAGGGCAACCTTCCAAGAAGACAATTTCAAGAAATATATTGTACTCCCAACTGTTTCCTTTTTTTTAACAGAAAAGAAAACGGTGGAGAAACATGATGAGTTTTACGAATTTCAAAGACATGCAAACCCAAATTACAAAACCCTATCAGCACACAGCAGCCAGTAGGGCCATTAGCATAAAGGCAGCAAACAATAAATGCTAAATCGATTGTGGAGAAATGCATACCCTCGATTCTAAGGGGGACGTGGTAAGAGCCACTAATGAAAACACAAAGAAGGTGCTTTGAAAAGGGAAACACGGTGCTACCAGTCAATCAGTCACACCCACTGCTGGGCCTATCAACTGAGAAAATGAGAATCAAAAAGTCACAGGCTGGCAATCCTGCACTCCAACAATATTTACCATAGCCAACACTTGGAAGCAATGAAAATGTCCATCAACCGAGGAATGCGCAAAGTAGAAGTGGTCCACGTGCACACTGGGGAATTACTCCAATAAAAACTAAAAATTAAATTTAAAAATCCAACAAAAGTAAGGAGACATCAGCTTGTGTGGGTTTGTCCGGGCACACTCCACTCTAATTTATAACCGAGAAACACCACAGGCCGCAAGGGCTTTTCCCTAGTTACCATGGTGGGGACATAGAAAGGCTGCCGCCCTCTGGCATTTACCTGCAAAAGCAGCTTTAAAGCCTGTGCTAATGGTCATTTCATAGGAACAAGTACTGCAGAACTCTAAATGAAACCTGCCCTCAAAATGTCTTGAGGGAGGTAATGGCCAAAACATTTCAAAATGTGATACATACTTTAAGAGAACACTTTGAAGAACTAAGGGATAATCAAAGGTTGAAAAATAAAAAGGACATGCCTTAAAGCTCAATTTCAACGGATTATGAGGCACAGGCGAATTCAACCACAAAGAGGTATCAGCTGACACTTGTCAGAATAACCATCAGCAAGGAAACTACAAACAATAAATGCTGAAGGTGTTGTGGAGAAATGCATACCCTCAACTTCAAGTGGGACATAACTTGAAAAGGGCCACGAATGAGAACAGAATGGAGGTGCCTTAAAAAGGTAAACATTGAGCTACCATATGATCCAGCAGGCCCACTCCTCGACCTATAATCTAAGAAGAAAGAATTGGAAAGACACAGGCAGGCAAATCTGCATGGCACAGTATTACAATAGCCAAGATATGGAAGTAACCAAAAAGTCCACCAACAGATGGGTGGACAAAGAAGAACTCCTCCATGTACAGATGGAATATTCGCTAGTGAAAAAAATGAAACAATGCCATTTGCAGCACCATACATGAATCTAGACATAATCACGCCACCTGTAGTAAGTGAGAAAGGAAAAGACACATATCCTATCATATCACTTTTAGGAGTTACTTAAAATTGATACCAATGAAGATATTTCCACAGAGAAAGGCAATCACAGATTCATTAAAAAAACTTATGGTTCACCAAATAGAAAGGGATGAGGATTGGATACATTACCATATTGGGGTTAACAGAGATATACATACCATGTGAAATATATAATCACCAAAGACGTACGGAAGACCAGGAGAAGACTACTCAACATTGTGTCATAACCTACATGGGAAAAGGATGCGAGGAAGAATAGATACACGTATATGTGTGAAAGAACCACATCTTGCACACCTAGAACAAACAAACCATTGTAATCAAATTTGCTGGGATAAAAAATAAAAACTAAATTACAATTATGAACAAGAAGTAATGAGACATAAACATAAAGTGCTTTTTTCCTGGCACATTCCATTCGAATTTACAACCTAGAACACCACTTCCATTAAGGCTCTGTTTCCCCAGTTACCAAATTTGGTAAAGGAGAAATGCTGCCACATTGTGGCCGTTTCCTGCAAGAGCAGCTTTAAACTCACAGCTAATGGTCACTTAACATTCACAAGGACTCAGGGCTGTAAAGGACACCTGCCCTAAAAAATTGTGCTGAAGTAGGGAATGGACAAAAAAATTCAAAACAGGCAAATGTTTCAAGAAGAGAGTATGAGGAGTTAAGTTTTACTCACGCTCTTTTAAAAAAAAAGGAAAATGGATAAAAGCTCAACCTCAGGTAGTGTTAGACCCATGCAATCTAATCTACAAAAAGTTTCAACTTAGACCAGCCGACTGACCATCAGCAAAATGTCTACAAACAATAAATGCTGACGGGGTTTTCAAGAACTGTATCCCCTCTACCTGCTGGTGAGACGTAAACGGGTAACAGCCAATAATGAGAAGAGAAAGGAGCTGTGTTTAAAAGTAAAAATGGAGGTACCATTCAATCCAGCAGGCGCACCATTGGACCTCTCACCTGAGAAGACAAGAATCGAGAAGACACAGGCCGCAAAACTGCAGTGCAGCCTTATTCACATTAGCCAAGACAGTGAAGCAATCAAAATATCCAACAAGAGGTGAATGGATAAAGAAGAAGTGGTCCATGTACACAATGGAATATTACCATGGAAAACAATGAACCATTGCTCTTTGAGGCACCACAAATGAGTCTGGAGATAATCACGAAACATGAGGTAACTCGGAAACCAAAGACCTGTATTCTATATCACTTATAGGCGTTATCTAATAACTGACACAAATGAATATATTTCCACAGAGAAAGACACTCACAGACTTAGAAAACAAACTATGCTCATCTAAAAGGAAAGGTGGGGGGAATGGATAAGTTAAGATTAGTGTTGCTCTATGTATACAAACACATAGTATATACATATCTCAAAAAGACCGACCATCTAGCAAGGGAGGTCTGTGGAACCCTCTGTAACATTTTACATGGGAAGAAGATCTGTACTTGAATAGATATATATAATGTACAAATGAACCAGATTGTGTACACCTAGGACAGACAATATTCGAAGCTTTACCACAATTAAAAAAAAAAATTAAAACCAAGAAGAAATAATGAGACATAAACTTATGGGGGTTTCTCCAGGCACATTCCAATTTAATTTACAACCTAGGAACACGACTTCCAGAAAGGCTCTGCTGCCCTAGCACCCAGATTTGGGAGTGGAGAAATGCTGCCTGCTTGAGGCCACTTCACACAACAGCAGCTTTAAACCCATTGCTAAGGGTCACTAAATATTCACCAAACTTGCAGTTCGGGAAATGACACCTGCTCTCTAAAAAAATTCTGAGGTGGAAAATCGACCAAAAATTTCAAAATAGGGCAACCTTCCAAGAAGACAATTTCAAGAAATATATTGTACTCCCAACTGTTTCCTTTTTTTAACAGAATAGAAAACGGTGGAGAAACATGATGAGTTTTACGAATTTTCAAAGACATGCAAACCCAAATTACAAAACCCTATCAGCACACAGCAGCCAGTAGGGCCATTAGCATAAAGGCAGCAAACAATAAATGCTAAATCGATTGTGGAGAAATGCATACCCTCGATTCTAAGGGGGACGTGGTAAGAGCCACTAATGAAAACACAAAGAAGGTGCTTTGAAAAGGGAAACACGGTGCTACCAGTCAATCAATCACACCCACTGCTGGGCCTATCAACTGAGAAAATGAGAATCAAAAAGTCACAGGCTGGCAATCCTGCACTCCAACAATATTTACCATAGCCAACACTTGGAAGCAATGAAAATGTCCATCAACCGAGGAATGCGCAAAGTAGAAGTGGTCCACGTGCACACTGGGGAATTACTCCAATAAAAACTAAAAATTAAATTTAAAAATCCAACAAAAGTAAGGAGACATCAGCTTGTGTGGGTTTGTCCGGGCACACTCCACTCTAATTTATAACCGAGAAACACCACAGGCCTCAGGGGCTTTTCCCTAGTTACCATGGTGGGGACATAGAAAGGCTGCCGCCCTCTGGCATTTACCTGCAAAAGCAGCTTTAAAGCCTGTGCTAATGGTCATTTCATAGGAACAAGTACTGCAGAACTGTAAATGAAACCTGCCCTCAAAATGTCTTGAGGGAGGTAATGGCCAAAACATTTCAAAATGTGACACATACTTTAAGAGAACACTTTGAAGAACTAAGGGGTAATCAAAGGTTGAAAAATAAAAAGGACATGCCTTAAAGCTCAATTTCAACGGATTATGAGGCACAGGCGAATTCAACCACAAAGAGGTATCAGCTCACACTTGTCAGAATAACCATCAGCATGGAAACTACAAACAATAAATGCTGAAGGTGTTGTGGAGAAATGCATACCCTCAACTTCAAGTGGGACATAACTTGAAAAGGGCCACGAATGAGAACAGAATGGAGGTGCCTTAAAAAGGTAAACATTGAGCTACCGTATGATCCAGCAGGCCCACTCCTCGACCTATAATCTAAGAAGAAAGAATTGGAAAGACACAGGCAGGCAAATCTGCATGGCACAGTATTACAATAGCCAAGATATGGAAGTAACCAAAAAGTCCACCAACAGATGGGTGGACAAAGAAGAACTCCTCCATGTACAGATGGAATATTCGCTAGTGAAAAAAATGAAACAATGCCATTTGCAGCACCATACATGAGTCTAGACGTAATCACGCCACCTGTAGTCAGTGAGAAAGCAAAAGACACATATCCTATCATATCACTTTTAGGAGTTACTTAAAAATTGATACCAATGAAGATATTTCCACAGAGAAAGGCAATCACAGATTCATTAAAAAAACTTATGGTTCACCAAATAGAAAGGGATGAGGATTGGATACATTACCATATTGGGGTTAACAGAGATATACATACCATGTGAAATATATAATCACCAAGGACGTACGGAAGACCAGGAGAAGACTACTCAACATTGTGTCATAACCTACATGGGAAAAGGATGCGAGGAAGAATAGATACACGTATATGTGTGAAAGAACCACATCTTGCACACCTAGAACAAACAAACCATTGTAATCAAATTTGCTGGGATAAAAAATAAAAAGTAAATTACAATTATGAACAAGAAGTAATGAGACATAAACATAAAGTGCTTTTTTCCTGGCACATTCCATTCGAATTTACAACCTAGAACACCACTTCCATTAAGGCTCTGTTTCCCCACTTACCAAATTTGGTAAAGGAGAAATGCTGCCACCTTGTGGCCGTTTCCTGCAAGAGCAGCTTTAAACTCACAGCTAATGGTCACTTAACATTCACAAGGACTCAGGGCTGTAAAGGACACCTGCCCTAAAAAATTGTGCTGAAGTAGGGAATGGACAAAAAAATTCAACACAGGCAAATGTTTCAAGAAGAGAGTATGCGGAGTTAAGTTTTACTCATGCTCTTTTAAGAAAAAAGGAAAATGGATAAAAGCTCAACCTCAGGGAGTGTTAGACCCATGCAATCTAATCTACAAAAAGTTTCAACTTAGACCAGTCGACTGACCATCAGCAAAATGTCTACAACAATAAATGCTGACGGGGTTTTCAAGAACTGTATCCCCTCTACCTGCTGGTGAGATGTAAAGGGGTAACAGCCAATAATGAGAAGAGAAAGGAGCTGTGTTTAAAAGTAAAAATGGAGGTACCATTCAATCCAGCAGGCGCACCATTGGACCTCTCACCTGAGAAGACAAGAATCGAGAAGACACAGGCCGCAAAACTGCAGTGCAGCCTTATTCACCTTAGCCAAGACAGTGAAGCAATCAAAATATCCAACAAGAGGTGAATGGATATAGAAGAAGTGGTCCATGTACACAATGGAATATTAGCCATGGAAAACAATGAACCATTGCTCTTTGAGACACCACAAATGAGTCTGGAGATAATCACGAAACATGAGGTATCTCGGAAACGAAAGACCTGTATTCTATATCACTTATAGGCGTTATATAATAACTGACACAAATGAATATATTTCCACAGAGAAAGACACTCACAGACTTAGAAAACAAACTATGCTCATCTAAAAGGAAAGGTGGGGGGAATGGATAAGTTAAGATTAGTGTTGCTCTATGTATACAAACACATAGTATATACATATATCAAAAAGACCGACCATCTAGCAAGGGAGGTCTGTGGAACACTCTGTAACATTTAACATGGGAAGAGGATCTGTACTTGAATAGACATATATAATGTACAAATGAACCAGATTGTGTACACCTAGGAGAGACAATATTCGAAGCTTTACCCCAATTAAAAAAAAATTTAAAACCAAGAAGAAATAATGAGACATAAACTTATGGGGGTGTCTCCAGGCACATTCCAATTTAATTTACAACCTAGGAACACGACTTCCAGAAAGGCTCTGCTGCCCTAGTACCCAGATTTGGGAGTGGAGAAATGCTGCGTGCTTGAGGCCACTTCCCACAACAGCAGCTTTAAACCCATTGCTAAGGGTCACTAAATATTCACCAAACTTGCAGTTCGGGAAATGACACCTGCTCTCTAAAAAAATTCTGAGGTGGAAAATCGACCAAAAATTTCAAAATAGGGCAACCTTCCAAGAAGATAGTTTCAAGAGATATATTGTACTCCCAACTGTTTCCTTTTTTTTAACAGAAAAGAAAACGGTGGAGAAACATGATGAGTTTTACGAATTTTCAAAGACATGCAAACCCAAATTACAAAACCCTATCAGCACACAGCAGCCAGTAGGGCCATTAGCATAAAGGCAGGAAACAATAAATGCTAAATCGATTGTGGAGAAATGCATACCCTCGATTCTAAGTGGGACGTGGTAAGAGCCACTAATGAAAACACAAAGAAGGTGCTTTGAAAAGGGAAACACGGTGCTACCAGTCAATCAATCACACCCACTGCTGGGCCTATCAACTGAGAAAATGAGAATCAAAAAGTCACAGGCTGGCAATCCTGCATCCAACAATATTTACCATAGCCAACACTTGGAAGCAATGAAAATGTCCATCAACCGAGGAATGCGCAAAGTAGAAGTGGTCCACGTGCACACTGGGGAATTACTCCAATAAAAACTAAAAATTAAATTTAAAAATCCAACAAAAGTAAGGAGACATCAGCTTGTGTGGGTTTGTCCGGGCACACTCCACTCTAATTTATAACCGAGAAATACCACAGGCCGCAAGGGCTTTTCCCTAGTTACCATGGTGGGGACATAGAAAGGCTGCCGCCCTCTGGCATTTACCTGCAAAAGCAGCTTTAAAGCCTGTGCTAATGGTCATTTCATAGGAACAAGTACTGCAGAACTGTAAATGAAACCTGCCCTCAAAATGTCTTGAGGGAGGTAATGGCCAAAACATTTCAAAATGTGACACATACTTTAAGAGAACACTTTGAAGAACTAAGGGGTAATCACAGGTTGAAAAATAAAAAGGACATGCCTTAAAGCTCAATTTCAACGGATTATGAGGCACAGGCGAATTCAACCACAAAGAGGTATCAGCTCACACTTGTCAGATTAACCATCAGCAAGGAAACTACAAACAATAAATGCTGAAGGTGTTGTGGAGAAATGCATACCCTCAACTTCAAGTGGGACGAACTTGAAAAGGGCCACGAATGAGAACAGAATGGAGGTGCCTTAAAAAGGTAAACATTGAGCTACCGTATGATCCAGCAGGCCCACTCCTCGACCTATAATCTAAGAAGAAAGAATTGGAAAGACACAGGCAGGCAAATCTGCATGGCACAGTATTACAATAGCCAAGATATGGAAGTAACCAAAAAGTCCACCAACAGATGGGTGGACAAAGAAGAACTCCTCCATGTACAGATGGAATATTCGCTAGTGAAAAAAATGAAACAATGCCATTTGCAGCACCATACATGAGTCTAGACGTAATCACGCCACCTGTAGTAAGTGAGAAAGCAAAAGACACATATCCTATCATATCACTTTTAGGAGTTACTTAAAAATTGATACCAATGAAGATATTTACACAGAGAAAGGCAATCACAGATTCATTAAAAAAACTTATGGTTCACCAAATAGAAAGGGATGAGGATTGGATACATTACCATATTGGGGTTAACAGAGATATACATACCATGTGAAATATATAATCACCAAAGATGTACGGAAGACCAGGAGAAGACTACTCAACATTGTGTCATAACCTACATGGGAAAAGGATGCGAGGAAAAATAGATTCACGTATATGTGTGAAAGAACCACATCTTGCACACCTAGAACAAACAAACCATTGTAATCAAATTTGCTGGGATAAAAAATAAAAAGTAAATTACAATTATGAACAAGAAGTAATGAGACATAAACATAAAGTGCTTTTTTCCTGACACATTCCATTCGAATTTACAACCTAGAACACCACTTCCATTAAGGCTCTGTTTCCCCAGTTACCAAATTTGGTAAAGGAGAAATGCTGCCACCTTGTGGCCGTTTCCTGCAAGAGCAGCTTTAAACTCACAGCTAATGGTCACTTAACATTCACAAGGACTCAGGTCTGTAAAGGACACCTGCCCTAAAAATTTGTGCTGAAGTAGGAAATGGACAAAAAAATTCACAACAGGCAAATGTTTCAAGAAGAGAGTATGAGGAGTTAAGTTTTACTCACGCTCTTTTAAAAAAAAAGGAAAATGGATAAAAGCTCAACCTCAGGGAGTGTTAGACCCATGCAATCTAATCTACAAAAAGTTTCAACTTAGACCAGTCGACGGACCATCAGCAAAATGTCTACAAACAATAAATGCTGACGGGGTTTTCAAGAACTGTGTCCCCTATACCTGCTGGTGAGACGTAAAGGGGTAACAGCCAATAATGAGAAGAGAAAGGAGCTGTGTTTAAAAGTAAAAATGGAGGTACCATTCAATCCAGCAGGCGCACCATTGGACCTCTCACCTGAGAAGACAAGAATCGAGAAGACACAGGCCGCAAAACCTGCAGTGCAGACTTATTCACAATAGCCAAGACAGTGAAGCAATCAAAATATCCAACAAGAGGTGAATGGATAAAGAAGAAGTGGTCCATGTACACAATGGAATATTAGCCATGGAAAAGAATGAACCATTGCTCTTTGACGCACCACAAATGAGTCTGGAGATAATCACGAAACATGAGGTAACTCGGAAACCAAAGACCTGTATTCTATGATATCACTTATAGGCGTTATCTAATAACTGACACAAATGAATATATTTCCACAGAGAAAGACACTCACAGACTTAGAAAACAAACTATGCTCATGTAAAAGGAAAGGTGGGGGGAATGGATAAGTTAAGATTAGTTTTGCTATATGTATACAAACACATAGTATATACATATCTCAAAAAGACCGACCATGGAGCAAGGGAGGTCTGTGGAACCCTCTGTAACATTTTACATGGGAAGAGGATCTGTACTTGAATAGACATATATAATGTACAAATGAACCAGATTGTGTACACCTAGGACAGACAATATTCGAAGCTTTACCCCAATAAAAAAAAATTTTAAAACCAAGAAGAAATAATGAGACATAAACTTATGGGGGTTTCACCAGGCACATTCCAATTTAATTTACAACCTAGGAACACGACTTCCAGAAAGGCTCTGCTGCCCTAGTACCCAGATTTGGGAGTGGAGAAATGCTGCCTGCTTGAGGCCACTTCCCACAACAGCAGCTTTAAACCCATTGCTAAGGGTCACTAAATATTCACCAAACTTGCAGTTCGGGAAATGACACCTGCTCTCTAAAAAAATTCTGAGGTGGAAAATCGACCAAAAATTTCAAAATAGGGCAACCTTCCAAGAAGACAATTTCAAGAAATATATTGTACTCCCAACTGTTTCCTTTTTTTTAACAGAAAAGAAAACGGTGGAGAAACATGATGAGTTTTACGAATTTCAAAGACATGCAAACCCAAATTACAAAACCCTATCAGCACACAGCAGCCAGTAGGGCCATTAGCATAAAGGCAGCAAACAATAAATGCTAAATCGATTGTGGAGAAATGCATACCCTCGATTCTAAGGGGGACGTGGTAAGAGCCACTAATGAAAACACAAAGAAGGTGTTTTGAAAAGGGAAACACGGTGCTACCAGTCAATCAGTCACACCCACTGCTGGGCCTATCAACTGAGAAAATGAGAATCAAAAAGTCACAGGCTGGCAATCCTGCACTCCAACAATATTTACCATAGCCAACACTTGGAAGCAATGAAAATGTCCATCAACCGAGGAATGCGCAAAGTAGAAGTGGTCCACGTGCACACTGGGGAATTACTCCAATAAAAACTAAAAATTAAATTTAAAAATCCAACAAAAGTAAGGAGACATCAGCTTGTGTGGGTTTGTCCGGGCACACTCCACTCTAATTTATAACCGAGAAACACCACAGGCCGCAAGGGCTTTTCCCTAGTTACCATGGTGGGGACATAGAAAGGCTGCCGCCCTCTGGCATTTACCTGCAAAAGCAGCTTTAAAGCCTGTGCTAATGGTCATTTCATAGGAACAAGTACTGCAGAACTCTAAATGAAACCTGCCCTCAAAATGTCTTGAGGGAGGTAATGGCCAAAACATTTCAAAATGTGATACATACTTTAAGAGAACACTTTGAAGAACTAAGGGATAATCAAAGGTTGAAAAATAAAAAGGACATGCCTTAAAGCTCAATTTCAATGGATTATGAGGCACAGGCGAATTCAACCACAAAGAGGTATCAGCTGACACTTGTCAGAATAACCATCAGCAAGGAAACTACAAACAATAAATGCTGAAGGTGTTGTGGAGAAATGCATACCCTCAACTTCAAGTGGGACATAACTTGAAAAGGGCCACGAATGAGAACAGAATGGAGGTGCCTTAAAAAGGTAAACATTGAGCTACCATATGATCCAGCAGGCCCACTCCTCGACCTATAATCTAAGAAGAAAGAATTGGAAAGACACAGGCAGGCAAATCTGCATGGCACAGTATTACAATAGCCAAGATATGGAAGTAACCAAAAAGTCCACCAACAGATGGGTGGACAAAGAAGAACTCCTCCATGTACAGATGGAATATTCGCTAGTGAAAAAAATGAAACAATGCCATTTGCAGCACCATACATGAATCTAGACATAATCACGCCACCTGTAGTAAGTGAGAAAGGAAAAGACACATATCCTATCATATCACTTTTAGGAGTTACTTAAAATTGATACCAATGAAGATATTTCCACAGAGAAAGGCAATCACAGATTCATTAAAAAAACTTATGGTTCACCAAATAGAAAGGGATGAGGATTGGATACATTACCATATTGGGGTTAACAGAGATATACATACCATGTGAAATATATAATCACCAAAGACGTACGGAAGACCAGGAGAAGACTACTCAACATTGTGTCATAACCTACATGGGAAAAGGATGCGAGGAAGAATAGATACACGTATATGTGTGAAAGAACCACATCTTGCACACCTAGAACAAACAAACCATTGTAATCAAATTTGCTGGGATAAAAAATAAAAACTAAATTACAATTATGAACAAGAAGTAATGAGACATAAACATAAAGTGCTTTTTTCCTGGCACATTCCATTCGAATTTACAACCTAGAACACCACTTCCATTAAGGCTCTGTTTCCCCAGTTACCAAATTTGGTAAAGGAGAAATGCTGCCACATTGTGGCCGTTTCCTGCAAGAGCAGCTTTAAACTCACAGCTAATGGTCACTTAACATTCACAAGGACTCAGGGCTGTAAAGGACACCTGCCCTAAAAAATTGTGCTGAAGTAGGGAATGGACAAAAAAATTCAAAACAGGCAAATGTTTCAAGAAGAGAGTATGAGGAGTTAAGTTTTACTCACGCTCTTTTAAAAAAAAAGGAAAATGGATAAAAGCTCAACCTCAGGTAGTGTTAGACCCATGCAATCTAATCTACAAAAAGTTTCAACTTAGACCAGTCGACTGACCATCAGCAAAATGTCTACAAACAATAAATGCTGACGGGGTTTTCAAGAACTGTATCCCCTCTACCTGCTGGTGAGACGTAAACGGGTAACAGCCAATAATGAGAAGAGAAAGGAGCTGTGTTTAAAAGTAAAAATGGAGGTACCATTCAATCCAGCAGGCGCACCATTGGACCTCTCACCTGAGAAGACAAGAATCGAGAAGACACAGGCCGCAAAACTGCAGTGCAGCCTTATTCACATTAGCCAAGACAGTGAAGCAATCAAAATATCCAACAAGAGGTGAATGGATAAAGAAGAAGTGGTCCATGTACACAATGGAATATTACCATGGAAAACAATGAACCATTGCTCTTTGAGGCACCACAAATGAGTCTGGAGATTATCACGAAACATGAGGTAACTCGGAAACCAAAGACCTGTATTCTATATCACTTATAGGCGTTATCTAATAACTGACACAAATGAATATATTTCCACAGAGAAAGACACTCACAGACTTAGAAAACAAACTATGCTCATCTAAAAGGAAAGGTGGGGGGAATGGATAAGTTAAGATTAGTGTTGCTCTATGTATACAAACACATAGTATATACATATCTCAAAAAGACCGACCATCTAGCAAGGGAGGTCTGTGGAACCCTCTGTAACATTTTACATGGGAAGAAGATCTGTACTTGAATAGATATATATAATGTACAAATGAACCAGATTGTGTACACCTAGGACAGACAATATTCGAAGCTTTACCACAATTAAAAAAAAAAATTAAAACCAAGAAGAAATAATGAGACATAAACTTATGGGGGTTTCTCCAGGCACATTCCAATTTAATTTACAACCTAGGAACACGACTTCCAGAAAGGCTCTGCTGCCCTAGCACCCAGATTTGGGAGTGGAGAAATGCTGCCTGCTTGAGGCCACTTCACACAACAGCAGCTTTAAACCCATTGCTAAGGGTCACTAAATATTCACCAAACTTGCAGTTCGGGAAATTACACCTGCTCTCTAAAAAAATTCTGAGGTGGAAAATCGACCAAAAATTTCAAAATAGGGCAACCTTCCAAGAAGACAATTTCAAGAAATATATTGTACTCCCAACTGTTTCCTTTTTTTAACAGAATAGAAAACGGTGGAGAAACATGATGAGTTTTACGAATTTTCAAAGACATGCAAACCCAAATTACAAAACCCTATCAGCACACAGCAGCCAGTAGGGCCATTAGCATAAAGGCAGCAAACAATAAATGCTAAATCGATTGTGGAGAAATGCATACCCTCGATTCTAAGGGGGACGTGGTAAGAGCCACTAATGAAAACACAAAGAAGGTGCTTTGAAAAGGGAAACACGGTGCTACCAGTCAATCAATCACACCCACTGCTGGGCCTATCAACTGAGAAAATGAGAATCAAAAAGTCACAGGCTGGCAATCCTGCACTCCAACAATATTTACCATAGCCAACACTTGGAAGCAATGAAAATGTCCATCAACCGAGGAATGCGCAAAGTAGAAGTGGTCCACGTGCACACTGGGGAACTACTCCAATAAAAACTAAAAATTAAATTTAAAAATCCAACAAAAGTAAGGAGACATCAGCTTGTGTGGGTTTGTCCGGGCACACTCCACTCTAATTTATAACCGAGAAACACCACAGGCCGCAAGGGCTTTTCCCTAGTTACCATGGTGGGGACATAGAAAGGCTGCCGCCCTCTGCCATTTACCTGCAAAAACAGCTTTAAAGCCTGTGCTAATGGTCATTTCATAGGAACAAGTACTGCAGAACTGTAAATGAAACCTGCCCTCAAAATGTCTTGAGGGAGGTAATGGCCAAAACATTTCAAAATGTGACACATACTTTAAGAGAACACTTTGAAGAACTAAGGGGTAATCACAGGTTGAAAAATAAAAAGGACATGCCTTAAATCTCAATTTCAACGGATTATGAGGCACAGGCGAATTCAACCACAAAGAGGTATCAGCTCACACTTGTCAGAATAACCATCAGCAAGGAAACTACAAACAATAAATGCTGAAGGTGTTGTGGAGAAATGCATACCCTCAACTTCAAGTGGGACGTAACTTGAAAAGGGCCACGAATGAGAACAGAATGGAGGTGCCTTAAAAAGGTAAACATTGAGCTACCGTATGATCCAGCAGGCCCACTCCTCGACCTATAATCTAAGAAGAAAGAATTGGAAAGACACAGGCAGGCAAATCTGCATGGCACAGTATTACAATAGCCAAGATATGGAAGTAACCAAAAAGTCCACCAACAGATGGGTGGACAAAGAAGAACTCCTCCATGTACAGATGGAATATTCGCTAGTGAAAAAAATGAAACAATGCCATTTGCAGCACCATACATGAATCTAGACATAATCACGCCACCTGTAGTAAGTGAGAAAGGAAAAGACACATATCCTATCATATCACTTTTAGGAGTTACTTAAAATTGATACCAATGAAGATATTTCCACAGAGAAAGGCAATCACAGATTCATTAAAAAAACTTATGGTTCACCAAATAGAAAGGGATGAGGATTGGATACATTACCATATTGGGGTTAACAGAGATATACATACCATGTGAAATATATAATCACCAAAGACGTACGGAAGACCAGGAGAAGACTACTCAACATTGTGTCATAACCTACATGGGAAAAGGATGCGAGGAAGAATAGATACACGTATATGTGTGAAAGAACCACATCTTGCACACCTAGAACAAACAAACCATTGTAATCAAATTTGCTGGGATAAAAAATAAAAACTAAATTACAATTATGAACAAGAAGTAATGAGACATAAACATAAAGTGCTTTTTTCCTGGCACATTCCATTCGAATTTACAACCTAGAACACCACTTCCATTAAGGCTCTGTTTCCCCAGTTACCAAATTTGGTAAAGGAGAAATGCTGCCACATTGTGGCCGTTTCCTGCAAGAGCAGCTTTAAACTCACAGCTAATGGTCACTTAACATTCACAAGGACTCAGGGCTGTAAAGGACACCTGCCCTAAAAAATTGTGCTGAAGTAGGGAATGGACAAAAAAATTCAAAACAGGCAAATGTTTCAAGAAGAGAGTATGAGGAGTTAAGTTTTACTCACGCTCTTTTAAAAAAAAAGGAAAATGGATAAAAGCTCAACCTCAGGTAGTGTTAGACCCATGCAATCTAATCTACAAAAAGTTTCAACTTAGACCAGTCGACTGACCATCAGCAAAATGTCTACAAACAATAAATGCTGACGGGGTTTTCAAGAACTGTATCCCCTCTACCTGCTGGTGAGACGTAAACGGGTAACAGCCAATAATGAGAAGAGAAAGGAGCTGTGTTTAAAAGTAAAAATGGAGGTACCATTCAATCCAGCAGGCGCACCATTGGACCTCTCACCTGAGAAGACAAGAATCGAGAAGACACAGGCCGCAAAACTGCAGTGCAGCCTTATTCACATTAGCCAAGACAGTGAAGCAATCAAAATATCCAACAAGAGGTGAATGGATAAAGAAGAAGTGGTCCATGTACACAATGGAATATTACCATGGAAAACAATGAACCATTGCTCTTTGAGGCACCACAAATGAGTCTGGAGATTATCACGAAACATGAGGTAACTCGGAAACCAAAGACCTGTATTCTATATCACTTATAGGCGTTATCTAATAACTGACACAAATGAATATATTTCCACAGAGAAAGACACTCACAGACTTAGAAAACAAACTATGCTCATCTAAAAGGAAAGGTGGGGGGAATGGATAAGTTAAGATTAGTGTTGCTCTATGTATACAAACACATAGTATATACATATCTCAAAAAGACCGACCATCTAGCAAGGGAGGTCTGTGGAACCCTCTGTAACATTTTACATGGGAAGAAGATCTGTACTTGAATAGATATATATAATGTACAAATGAACCAGATTGTGTACACCTAGGACAGACAATATTCGAAGCTTTACCACAATTAAAAAAAAAAATTAAAACCAAGAAGAAATAATGAGACATAAACTTATGGGGGTTTCTCCAGGCACATTCCAATTTAATTTACAACCTAGGAACACGACTTCCAGAAAGGCTCTGCTGCCCTAGCACCCAGATTTGGGAGTGGAGAAATGCTGCCTGCTTGAGGCCACTTCACACAACAGCAGCTTTAAACCCATTGCTAAGGGTCACTAAATATTCACCAAACTTGCAGTTCGGGAAATTACACCTGCTCTCTAAAAAAATTCTGAGGTGGAAAATCGACCAAAAATTTCAAAATAGGGCAACCTTCCAAGAAGACAATTTCAAGAAATATATTGTACTCCCAAGTGTTTCCTTTTTTTAACAGAATAGAAAACGGTGGAGAAACATGATGAGTTTTACGAATTTTCAAAGACATGCAAACCCAAATTACAAAACCCTATCAGCACACAGCAGCCAGTAGGGCCATTAGCATAAAGGCAGCAAACAATAAATGCTAAATCGATTGTGGAGAAATGCATACCCTCGATTCTAAGGGGGACGTGGTAAGAGCCACTAATGAAAACACAAAGAAGGTGCTTTGAAAAGGGAAACACGGTGCTACCAGTCAATCAATCACACCCACTGCTGGGCCTATCAACTGAGAAAATGAGAATCAAAAAGTCACAGGCTGGCAATCCTGCACTCCAACAATATTTACCATAGCCAACACTTGGAAGCAATGAAAATGTCCATCAACCGAGGAATGCGCAAAGTAGAAGTGGTCCACGTGCACACTGGGGAACTACTCCAATAAAAACTAAAAATTAAATTTAAAAATCCAACAAAAGTAAGGAGACATCAGCTTGTGTGGGTTTGTCCGGGCACACTCCACTCTAATTTATAACCGAGAAACACCACAGGCCGCAAGGGCTTTTCCCTAGTTACCATGGTGGGGACATAGAAAGGCTGCCGCCCTCTGCCATTTACCTGCAAAAACAGCTTTAAAGCCTGTGCTAATGGTCATTTCATAGGAACAAGTACTGCAGAACTGTAAATGAAACCTGCCCTCAAAATGTCTTGAGGGAGGTAATGGCCAAAACATTTCAAAATGTGACACATACTTTAAGAGAACACTTTGAAGAACTAAGGGGTAATCACAGGTTGAAAAATAAAAAGGACATGCCTTAAATCTCAATTTCAACGGATTATGAGGCACAGGCGAATTCAACCACAAAGAGGTATCAGCTCACACTTGTCAGAATAACCATCAGCAAGGAAACTACAAACAATAAATGCTGAAGGTGTTGTGGAGAAATGCATACCCTCAACTTCAAGTGGGACGTAACTTGAAAAGGGCCACGAATGAGAACAGAATGGAGGTGCCTTAAAAAGGTAAACATTGAGCTACCGTATGATCCAGCAGGCCCACTCCTCGACCTATAATCTAAGAAGAAAGAATTGGAAAGACACAGGCAGGCAAATCTGCATGGCACAGTATTACAATAGCCAAGATATGGAAGTAACCAAAAAGTCCACCAACAGATGGGTGGACAAAGAAGAACTCCTCCATGTACAGATGGAATATTCGCTAGTGAAAAAAATGAAACAATGCCATTTGCAGCACCATACATGAATCTAGACATAATCACGCCACCTGTAGTAAGTGAGAAAGGAAAAGACACATATCCTATCATATCACTTTTAGGAGTTACTTAAAATTGATACCAATGAAGATATTTCCACAGAGAAAGGCAATCACAGATTCATTAAAAAAACTTATGGTTCACCAAATAGAAAGGGATGAGGATTGGATACATTACCATATTGGGGTTAACAGAGATATACATACCATGTGAAATATATAATCACCAAAGACGTACGGAAGACCAGGAGAAGACTACTCAACATTGTGTCATAACCTACATGGGAAAAGGATGCGAGGAAGAATAGATACACGTATATGTGTGAAAGAACCACATCTTGCACACCTAGAACAAACAAACCATTGTAATCAAATTTGCTGGGATAAAAAATAAAAACTAAATTACAATTATGAACAAGAAGTAATGAGACATAAACATAAAGTGCTTTTTTCCTGGCACATTCCATTCGAATTTACAACCTAGAACACCACTTCCATTAAGGCTCTGTTTCCCCAGTTACCAAATTTGGTAAAGGAGAAATGCTGCCACATTGTGGCCGTTTCCTCCAAGAGCAGCTTTAAACTCACAGCTAATGGTCACTTAACATTCACAAGGACTCAGGGCTGTAAAGGACACCTGCCCTAAAAAATTGTGCTGAAGTAGGGAATGGACAAAAAAATTCAAAACAGGCAAATGTTTCAAGAAGAGAGTATGAGGAGTTAAGTTTTACTCACGCTCTTTTAAAAAAAAAGGAAAATGGATAAAAGCTCAACCTCAGGTAGTGTTAGACCCATGCAATCTAATCTACAAAAAGTTTCAACTTAGACCAGTCGACTGACCATCAGCAAAATGTCTACAAACAATAAATGCTGACGGGGTTTTCAAGAACTGTATCCCCTCTACCTGCTGGTGAGACGTAAACGGGTAACAGCCAATAATGAGAAGAGAAAGGAGCTGTGTTTAAAAGTAAAAATGGAGGTACCATTCAATCCAGCAGGCGCACCATTGGACCTCTCACCTGAGAAGACAAGAATCGAGAAGACACAGGCCGCAAAACTGCAGTGCAGCCTTATTCACATTAGCCAAGACAGTGAAGCAATCAAAATATCCAACAAGAGGTGAATGGATAAAGAAGAAGTGGTCCATGTACACAATGGAATATTACCATGGAAAACAATGAACCATTGCTCTTTGAGGCACCACAAATGAGTCTGGAGATTATCACGAAACATGAGGTAACTCGGAAACCAAAGACCTGTATTCTATATCACTTATAGGCGTTATCTAATAACTGACACAAATGAATATATTTCCACAGAGAAAGACACTCACAGACTTAGAAAACAAACTATGCTCATCTAAAAGGAAAGGTGGGGGGAATGGATAAGTTAAGATTAGTGTTGCTCTATGTATACAAACACATAGTATATACATATCTCAAAAAGACCGACCATCTAGCAAGGGAGGTCTGTGGAACCCTCTGTAACATTTTACATGGGAAGAAGATCTGTACTTGAATAGATATATATAATGTACAAATGAACCAGATTGTGTACACCTAGGACAGACAATATTCGAAGCTTTACCACAATTAAAAAAAAAAATTAAAACCAAGAAGAAATAATGAGACATAAACTTATGGGGGTTTCTCCAGGCACATTCCAATTTAATTTACAACCTAGGAACACGACTTCCAGAAAGGCTCTGCTGCCCTAGCACCCAGATTTGGGAGTGGAGAAATGCTGCCTGCTTGAGGCCACTTCACACAACAGCAGCTTTAAACCCATTGCTAAGGGTCACTAAATATTCACCAAACTTGCAGTTCGGGAAATGACACCTGCTCTCTAAAAAAATTCTGAGGTGGAAAATCGACCAAAAATTTCAAAATAGGGCAACCTTCCAAGAAGACAATTTCAAGAAATATATTGTACTCCCAACTGTTTCCTTTTTTTAACAGAATAGAAAACGGTGGAGAAACATGATGAGTTTTACGAATTTTCAAAGACATGCAAACCCAAATTACAAAACCCTATCAGCACACAGCAGCCAGTAGGGCCATTAGCATAAAGGCAGCAAACAATAAATGCTAAATCGATTGTGGAGAAATGCATACCCTCGATTCTAAGGGGGACGTGGTAAGAGCCACTAATGAAAACACAAAGAAGGTGCTTTGAAAAGGGAAACACGGTGCTACCAGTCAATCAATCACACCCACTGCTGGGCCTATCAACTGAGAAAATGAGAATCAAAAAGTCACAGGCTGGCAATCCTGCACTCCAACAATATTTACCATAGCCAACACTTGGAAGCAATGAAAATGTCCATCAACCGAGGAATGCGCAAAGTAGAAGTGGTCCACGTGCACACTGGGGAATTACTCCAATAAAAACTAAAAATTAAATTTAAAAATCCAACAAAAGTAAGGAGACATCAGCTTGTGTGGGTTTGTCCGGGCACACTCCACTCTAATTTATAACCGAGAAACACCACAGGCCGCAAGGGCTTTTCCCTAGTTACCATGGTGGGGACATAGAAAGGCTGCCGCCCTCTGGCATTTACCTGCAAAAGCAGCTTTAAAGCCTGTGCTAATGGTCATTTCATAGGAACAAGTACTGCAGAACTGTAAATGAAACCTGCCCTCAAAATGTCTTGAGGGAGGTAATGGCCAAAACATTTCAAAATGTGACACATACTTTAAGAGAACACTTTGAAGAACTAAGGGGTAATCACAGGTTGAAAAATAAAAAGGACATGCCTTAAAGCTCAATTTCAACGGATTATGAGGCACAGGCGAATTCAACCACAAAGAGGTATCAGCTCACACTTGTCAGAATAACCATCAGCATGGAAACTACAAACAATAAATGCTGAAGGTGTTGTGGAGAAGTGCATACCCTCAACTTCAAGTGGGACATAACTTGAAAAGGGCCACGAATGAGAACAGAATGGAGGTGCCTTAAAAAGGTAAACATTGAGCTACCATATGATCCAGCAGGCCCACTCCTCGACCTATAATCTAAGAAGAAAGAATTGGAAAGACACAGGCAGGCAAATCTGCATGGCACAGTATTACAATAGCCAAGATATGGAAGTAACCAAAAAGTCCACCAACAGATGGGTGGACAAAGAAGAACTCCTCCATGTACAGATGGAATATTCGCTAGTGAAAAAAATGAAACAATGCCATTTGCAGCACCATACATGAGTCTAGACGTAATCACGCCACCTGTAGTCAGTGAGAAAGCAAAAGACACATATCCTATCATATCACTTTTAGGAGTTACTTAAAAATTGATACCAATGAAGATATTTCCACAGAGAAAGGCAATCACAGATTCATTAAAAAAACTTATGGTTCACCAAATAGAAAGGGATGAGGATTGGATACATTACCATATTGGGGTTAACAGAGATATACATACCATGTGAAATATATAATCACCAAGGACGTACGGAAGACCAGGAGAAGACTACTCAACATTGTGTCATAACCTACATGGGAAAAGGATGCGAGGAAGAA
This sequence comes from Eschrichtius robustus, assembly GCF_028021215.1. Lineage (NCBI taxonomy): Eukaryota > Metazoa > Chordata > Mammalia > Artiodactyla > Eschrichtiidae > Eschrichtius > Eschrichtius robustus. The sequence goes on along the minus strand of NC_090832.1, from coordinate 74,701,965 downwards.
TAGATACACGTATATGTGTGAAAGAACCACATCTTGCACACCTAGAACAAACAAACCATTGTAATCAAATTTGCTGGGATAAAAAATAAAAAGTAAATTACAATTATGAACAAGAAGTAATGAGACATAAACATAAAGTGCTTTTTTCCTGGCACATTCCATTCGAATTTACAACCTAGAACACCACTTCCATTAAGGCTCTGTTTCCCCAGTTACCAAATTTGGTAAAGGAGAAATGCTGCCACCTTGTGGCCGTTTCCTGCAAGAGCAGCTTTAAACTCACAGCTAATGGTCACTTAACATTCACAAGGACTCAGGGCTGTAAAGGACACCTGCCCTAAAAAATTGTGCTGAAGTAGGGAATGGACAAAAAAATTCAAAACAGGCAAATGTTTCAAGAAGAGAGTATGAGGAGTTAAGTTTTACTCACGCTCTTTTTAAAAAAAAGGAAAATGGATAAAAGCTCAACCTCAGGGTGTGTTAGACCCATGCAATCTAATCTACAAAAAGTTTCAACTTAGACCAGTCAACTGACCATCAGCAAAATGTCTACAAACAATAAATGCTGACGGGGTTTTCAAGAACTGTATCCCCTCTACCTGCTGGTGAGACGTAAAGGGGTAACAGCCAATAATGAGAAGAGAAAGGAGCTGTGTTTAAAAGTAAAAATGGAGGTACCATTCAATCCAGCAGGCGCACCATTGGACCTCTCACCTGAGAAGACAAGAATCGAGAAGACACAGGCCGCAAAAGCTGCAGTGCAGCCTTATTCACAATAGCCAAGACAGTGAAGCAATCAAAATATCCAACAAGAGGTGAATGCATAAAGAAGAAGTGGTCCATGTACACAATGGAATATTAGCCATGGAAAACAATGAACCATTGCTCTTTGAGGCACCACAAATGGGTCTGGAGATAATCACGAAACATGAGGTAGCTCGGAAACCAAAGACCTGTATTCTATGATATCACTTATAGGCGTTATCTAATAACTGACACAAATGAATATATTTCCACAGAGAAAGACACTCACAGACTTAGAAAACAAACTATGCTCATCTAAAAGGAAAGGTGGGGGGAATGGATAAGTTAAGATTAGTGTTGCTCTATGTATACAAACACATAGTATATACATATCTCAAAAAGACCGACCATGGAGCAAGGGAGGTCTGTGGAACCCTCTGTAACATTTTACATGGGAAGAGGATCTGTACTTGAATAGACATATATAATGTACAAATGAACCAGATTGTGTACACCTAGGACAGACAATATTCGAAGCCTTACCACAATTAAAAAAAAATTAAAACCAAGAAGAAATAATGAGACATAAACTTATGGGGGTTTCTCCAGGCACATTCCAATTTAATTTACAACCTAGGAACACGACTTCCAGAAAGGCTCTGCTGCCCTAGTACCCAGATTTGGGAGTGGAGAAATGCTGCCTGCTTGAGGCCACTTCCCACAACAGCAGCTTTAAACCCATTGCTAAGGGTCACTAAATATTCACCAAACTTGCAGTTCGGGAAATGACACCTGCTCTCTAAAAAAATTCTGAGTTGGAAAATCGACCAAAAATTTCAAAATAGGGCAACCTTCCAAGAAGACAATTTCAAGAAATATATTGTACTCCCAACTGTTTCCTTTTTTTTAACAGAAAAGAAAACGGTGGAGAAACATGATGAGTTTTACGAATTTTCAAAGACATGCAAACCCAAATTACAAAACCCTATCAGCACACAGCAGCCAGTAGGGCCATTAGCATAAAGGCAGCAAACAATAAATGCTAAATCGATTGTGGAGAAATGCATACCCTCGATTCTAAGGGGGACGTGGTAAGAGCCACTAATGAAAACACAAAGAAGGTGCTTTGAAAAGGGAAACACGGTGCTACCAGTCAATCAATCACACCCACTGCTGGGCCTATCAACTGAGAAAATGAGAATCAAAAAGTCACAGGCTGGCAATCCTGCACTCCAACAATATTTACCATAGCCAACACTTGGAAGCAATGAAAATGTCCATCAACCGAGGAATGCGCAAAGTAGAAGTGGTCCACGTGCACACTGGGGAATTACTCCAATAAAAACTAAAAATTAAATTTAAAAATCCAACAAAAGTAAGGAGACATCAGCTTGTGTGGGTTTGTCCGGGCACACTCCACTCTAATTTATAACCGAGAAACACCACAGGCCGCAAGGGCTTTTCCCTAGTTACCATGGTGGGGACATAGAAAGGCTGCCGCCCTCTGGCATTTACCTGCAAAAGCAGCTTTAAAGCCTGTGCTAATGGTCATTTCATAGGAACAAGTACTGCAGAACTGTAAATGAAACCTGCCCTCAAAATGTCTTGAGGGAGGTAATGGCCAAAACATTTCAAAATGTGACACATACTTTAAGAGAACACTTTGAAGAACTAAGGGGTAATCACAGGTTGAAAAATAAAAAGGACATGCCTTAAAGCTCAATTTCAACGGATTATGAGGCACAGGCGAATTCAACCACAAAGAGGTATCAGCTCATACTTGTCAGAATAACCATCAGCAAGGAAACTACAAACAATAAATGCTGAAGGTGTTGTGGAGAAATGCATACCCTCAACTTCAAGTGGGACATAACTTGAAAAGGGCCACGAATGAGAACAGAATGGAGGTGCCTTAAAAAGGTAAACATTGAGCTACCGTATGATCCAGCAGGCCCACTCCTCGACCTATAATCTAAGAAGAAAGAATTGGAAAGACACAGGCAGGCAAATCTGCATGGCACAGTATTACAATAGCCAAGATATGGAAGTAACCAAAAAGTCCACCAACAGATGGGTGGACAAAGAAGAACTCCTCCATGTACAGATGGAATATTCGCTAGTGAAAAAAATGAAACAATGCCATTTGCAGCACCATACATGAGTCTAGACGTAATCACGCCACCTGTAGTCAGTGAGAAAGCAAAAGACACATATCCTATCATATCACTTTTAGGAGTTACTTAAAAATTGATACCAATGAAGATATTTCCACAGAGAAAGGCAATCACAGATTCATTAAAAAAACTTATGGTTCACCAAATAGAAAGGGATGAGGATTGGATACATTACCATATTGGGGTTAACAGAGATATACATACCATGTGAAATATATAATCACCAAGGACGTACGGAAGACCAGGAGAAGACTACTCAACATTGTGTCATAACCTACATGGGAAAAGGATGCGAGGAAGAATAGATACACGTATATGTGTGAAAGAACCACATCTTGCACACCTAGAACAAACAAACCATTGTAATCAAATTTGCTGGGATAAAAAATAAAAAGTAAATTACAATTATGAACAAGAAGTAATGAGACATAAACATAAAGTGCTTTTTTCCTGGCACATTCCATTCGAATTTACAACCTAGAACACCACTTCCATTAAGGCTCTGTTTCCCCACTTACCAAATTTGGTAAAGGAGAAATGCTGCCACCTTGTGGCCGTTTCCTGCAAGAGCAGCTTTAAACTCACAGCTAATGGTCACTTAACATTCACAAGGACTCAGGGCTGTAAAGGACACCTGCCCTAAAAAATTGTGCTGAAGTAGGGAATGGACAAAAAAATTCAACACAGGCAAATGTTTCAAGAAGAGAGTATGCGGAGTTAAGTTTTACTCATGCTCTTTTAAAAAAAAAGGAAAATGGATAAAAGCTCAACCTCAGGGAGTGTTAGACCCATGCAATCTAATCTACAAAAAGTTTCAACTTAGATCAGTCGACTGACCATCAGCAAAATGTCTACAAACAATAAATGCTGACGGGGTTTTCAAGAACTGTATCCCCTCTACCTGCTGGTGATACGTAAAGGGGTAACAGCCAATAATGAGAAGAGAAAGGAGCTGTGTTTAAAAGTAAAAATGGAGGTACCATTCAATCCAGCAGGCGCACCATTGGACCTCTCACCTGAGAAGACAAGAAACGAGAAGACACAGGCCGCAAAACTGCAGTGCAGCCTTATTCACCTTAGCCAAGACAGTGAAGCAATCAAAATATCCAACAAGAGGTGAATGGATATAGAAGAAGTGGTCCATGTACACAATGGAATATTAGCCATGGAAAACAATGAACCATTGCTCTTTGAGACACCACAAATGAGTCTGGAGATAATCACGAAACATGAGGTATCTCGGAAACGAAAGACCTGTATTCTATATCACTTATAGGCGTTATATAATAACTGATACAAATGAATATATTTCCACAGAGAAAGACACTCACAGACTTAGAAAACAAACTATGCTCATCTAAAAGGAAAGGTGGGGGGAATGGATAAGTTAAGATTAGTGTTGCTCTATGTATACAAACACATAGTATATACATATATCAAAAAGACCGACCATCTAGCAAGGGAGGTCTGTGGAACACTCTGTAACATTTAACATGGGAAGAGGATCTGTACTTGAATAGACATATATAATGTACAAATGAACCAGATTGTGTACACCTAGGAGAGACAATATTCGAAGCTTTACCCCAATTAAAAAAAAATTTAAAACCAAGAAGAAATAATGAGACATAAACTTATGGGGGTGTCTCCAGGCACATTCCAATTTAATTTACAACCTAGGAACACGACTTCCAGAAAGGCTCTGCTGCCCTAGTACCCAGATTTGGGAGTGGAGAAATGCTGCGTGCTTGAGGCCACTTCCCACAACAGCAGCTTTAAACCCATTGCTAAGGGTCACTAAATATTCACCAAACTTGCAGTTCGGGAAATGACACCTGCTCTCTAAAAAAATTCTGAGGTGGAAAATCGACGAAAAATTTCAAAATAGGGCAACCTTCCAAGAAGATAGTTTCAAGAGATATATTGTACTCCCAACTGTTTCCTTTTTTTTAACAGAAAAGAAAACGGTGGAGAAACATGATGAGTTTTACGAATTTTCAAAGACATGCAAACCCAAATTACAAAACCCTATCAGCACACAGCAGCCAGTAGGGCCATTAGCATAAAGGCAGGAAACAATAAATGCTAAATCGATTGTGGAGAAATGCATACCCTCGATTCTAAGTGGGACGTGGTAAGAGCCACTAATGAAAACACAAAGAAGGTGCTTTGAAAAGGGAAACACGGTGCTACCAGTCAATCAATCACACCCACTGCTGGGCCTATCAACTGAGAAAATGAGAATCAAAAAGTCACAGGCTGGCAATCCTGCATCCAACAATATTTACCATAGCCAACACTTGGAAGCAATGAAAATGTCCATCAACCGAGGAATGCGCAAAGTAGAAGTGGTCCACGTGCACACTGGGGAATTACTCCAATAAAAACTAAAAATTAAATTTAAAAATCCAACAAAAGTAAGGAGACATCAGCTTGTGTGGGTTTGTCCGGGCACACTCCACTCTAATTTATAACCGAGAAATAACACAGGCCGCAAGGGCTTTTCCCTAGTTACCATGGTGGGGACATAGAAAGGCTGCCGCCCTCTGGCATTTACCTGCAAAAGCAGCTTTAAAGCCTGTGCTAATGGTCATTTCATAGGAACAAGTACTGCAGAACTGTAAATGAAACCTGCCCTCAAAATGTCTTGAGGGAGGTAATGGCCAAAACATTTCAAAATGTGACACATACTTTAAGAGAACACTTTGAAGAACTAAGGGGTAATCACAGGTTGAAAAATAAAAAGGACATGCCTTAAAGCTCAATTTCAACGGATTATGAGGCACAGGCGAATTCAACCACAAAGAGGTATCAGCTCACACTTGTCAGATTAACCATCAGCAAGGAAACTACAAACAATAAATGCTGAAGGTGTTGTGGAGAAATGCATACCCTCAACTTCAAGTGGGACGAACTTGAAAAGGGCCACGAATGAGAACAGAATGGAGGTGCCTTAAAAAGGTAAACATTGAGCTACCGTATGATCCAGCAGGCCCACTCCTCGACCTATAATCTAAGAAGAAAGAATTGGAAAGACACAGGCAGGCAAATCTGCATGGCACAGTATTACAATAGCCAAGATATGGAAGTAACCAAAAAGTCCACCAACAGATGGGTGGACAAAGAAGAACTCCTCCATGTACAGATGGAATATTCGCTAGTGAAAAAAATGAAACAATGCCATTTGCAGCACCATACATGAGTCTAGACGTAATCACGCCACCTGTAGTCAGTGAGAAAGCAAAAGACACATATCCTATCATATCACTTTTAGGAGTTACTTAAAAATTGATACCAATGAAGATATTTCCACAGAGAAAGGCAATCACAGATTCATTAAAAAAACTTATGGTTCACCAAATAGAAAGGGATGAGGATTGGATACATTACCATATTGGGGTTAACAGAGATATACATACCATGTGAAATATATAATCACCAAGGACGTACGGAAGACCAGGAGAAGACTACTCAACATTGTGTCATAACCTACATGGGAAAAGGATGCGAGGAAGAATAGATACACGTATATGTGTGAAAGAACCACATCTTGCACACCTAGAACAAACAAACCATTGTAATCAAATTTGCTGGGATAAAAAATAAAAAGTAAATTACAATTATGAACAAGAAGTAATGAGACATAAACATAAAGTGCTTTTTTCCTGGCACATTCCATTCGAATTTACAACCTAGAACACCACTTCCATTAAGGCTCTGTTTCCCCACTTACCAAATTTGGTAAAGGAGAAATGCTGCCACCTTGTGGCCGTTTCCTGCAAGAGCAGCTTTAAACTCACAGCTAATGGTCACTTAACATTCACAAGGACTCAGGGCTGTAAAGGACACCTGCCCTAAAAAATTGTGCTGAAGTAGGGAATGGACAAAAAAATTCAACACAGGCAAATGTTTCAAGAAGAGAGTATGCGGAGTTAAGTTTTACTCATGCTCTTTTAAAAAAAAAGGAAAATGGATAAAAGCTCAACCTCAGGGAGTGTTAGACCCATGCAATCTAATCTACAAAAAGTTTCAACTTAGACCAGTCGACTGACCATCAGCAAAATGTCTACAAACAATAAATGCTGACGGGGTTTTCAAGAACTGTATCCCCTCTACCTGCTGGTGATACGTAAAGGGGTAACAGCCAATAATGAGAAGAGAAAGGAGCTGTGTTTAAAAGTAAAAATGGAGGTACCATTCAATCCAGCAGGCGCACCATTGGACCTCTCACCTGAGAAGACAAGAAACGAGAAGACACAGGCCGCAAAACTGCAGTGCAGCCTTATTCACCTTAGCCAAGACAGTGAAGCAATCAAAATATCCAACAAGAGGTGAATGGATATAGAAGAAGTGGTCCATGTACACAATGGAATATTAGCCATGGAAAACAATGAACCATTGCTCTTTGAGACACCACAAATGAGTCTGGAGATAATCACGAAACATGAGGTATCTCGGAAACGAAAGACCTGTATTCTATATCACTTATAGGCGTTATATAATAACTGATACAAATGAATATATTTCCACAGAGAAAGACACTCACAGACTTAGAAAACAAACTATGCTCATCTAAAAGGAAAGGTGGGGGGAATGGATAAGTTAAGATTAGTGTTGCTCTATGTATACAAACACATAGTATATACATATATCAAAAAGACCGACCATCTAGCAAGGGAGGTCTGTGGAACACTCTGTAACATTTAACATGGGAAGAGGATCTGTACTTGAATAGACATATATAATGTACAAATGAACCAGATTGTGTACACCTAGGAGAGACAATATTCGAAGCTTTACCCCAATTAAAAAAAAATTTAAAACCAAGAAGAAATAATGAGACATAAACTTATGGGGGTGTCTCCAGGCACATTCCAATTTAATTTACAACCTAGGAACACGACTTCCAGAAAGGCTCTGCTGCCCTAGTACCCAGATTTGGGAGTGGAGAAATGCTGCGTGCTTGAGGCCACTTCCCACAACAGCAGCTTTAAACCCATTGCTAAGGGTCACTAAATATTCACCAAACTTGCAGTTCGGGAAATGACACCTGCTCTCTAAAAAAATTCTGAGGTGGAAAATCGACGAAAAATTTCAAAATAGGGCAACCTTCCAAGAAGATAGTTTCAAGAGATATATTGTACTCCCAACTGTTTCCTTTTTTTTAACAGAAAAGAAAACGGTGGAGAAACATGATGAGTTTTACGAATTTTCAAAGACATGCAAACCCAAATTACAAAACCCTATCAGCACACAGCAGCCAGTAGGGCCATTAGCATAAAGGCAGGAAACAATAAATGCTAAATCGATTGTGGAGAAATGCATACCCTCGATTCTAAGTGGGACGTGGTAAGAGCCACTAATGAAAACACAAAGAAGGTGCTTTGAAAAGGGAAACACGGTGCTACCAGTCAATCAATCACACCCACTGCTGGGCCTATCAACTGAGAAAATGAGAATCAAAAAGTCACAGGCTGGCAATCCTGCATCCAACAATATTTACCATAGCCAACACTTGGAAGCAATGAAAATGTCCATCAACCGAGGAATGCGCAAAGTAGAAGTGGTCCACGTGCACACTGGGGAATTACTCCAATAAAAACTAAAAATTAAATTTAAAAATCCAACAAAAGTAAGGAGACATCAGCTTGTGTGGGTTTGTCCGGGCACACTCCACTCTAATTTATAACCGAGAAATAACACAGGCCGCAAGGGCTTTTCCCTAGTTACCATGGTGGGGACATAGAAAGGCTGCCGCCCTCTGGCATTTACCTGCAAAAGCAGCTTTAAAGCCTGTGCTAATGGTCATTTCATAGGAACAAGTACTGCAGAACTGTAAATGAAACCTGCCCTCAAAATGTCTTGAGGGAGGTAATGGCCAAAACATTTCAAAATGTGACACATACTTTAAGAGAACACTTTGAAGAACTAAGGGGTAATCACAGGTTGAAAAATAAAAAGGACATGCCTTAAAGCTCAATTTCAACGGATTATGAGGCACAGGCGAATTCAACCACAAAGAGGTATCAGCTCACACTTGTCAGATTAACCATCAGCAAGGAAACTACAAACAATAAATGCTGAAGGTGTTGTGGAGAAATGCATACCCTCAACTTCAAGTGGGACGAACTTGAAAAGGGCCACGAATGAGAACAGAATGGAGGTGCCTTAAAAAGGTAAACATTGAGCTACCGTATGATCCAGCAGGCCCACTCCTCGACCTATAATCTAAGAAGAAAGAATTGGAAAGACACAGGCAGGCAAATCTGCATGGCACAGTATTACAATAGCCAAGATATGGAAGTAACCAAAAAGTCCACCAACAGATGGGTGGACAAAGAAGAACTCCTCCATGTACAGATGGAATATTCGCTAGTGAAAAAAATGAAACAATGCCATTTGCAGCACCATACATGAGTCTAGACGTAATCACGCCACCTGTAGTCAGTGAGAAAGCAAAAGACACATATCCTATCATATCACTTTTAGGAGTTACTTAAAAATTGATACCAATGAAGATATTTCCACAGAGAAAGGCAATCACAGATTCATTAAAAAAACTTATGGTTCACCAAATAGAAAGGGATGAGGATTGGATACATTACCATATTGGGGTTAACAGAGATATACATACCATGTGAAATATATAATCACCAAGGACGTACGGAAGACCAGGAGAAGACTACTCAACATTGTGTCATAACCTACATGGGAAAAGGATGCGAGGAAGAATAGATACACGTATATGTGTGAAAGAACCACATCTTGCACACCTAGAACAAACAAACCATTGTAATCAAATTTGCTGGGATAAAAAATAAAAAGTAAATTACAATTATGAACAAGAAGTAATGAGACATAAACATAAAGTGCTTTTTTCCTGGCACATTCCATTCGAATTTACAACCTAGAACACCACTTCCATTAAGGCTCTGTTTCCCCACTTACCAAATTTGGTAAAGGAGAAATGCTGCCACCTTGTGGCCGTTTCCTGCAAGAGCAGCTTTAAACTCACAGCTAATGGTCACTTAACATTCACAAGGACTCAGGGCTGTAAAGGACACCTGCCCTAAAAAATTGTGCTGAAGTAGGGAATGGACAAAAAAATTCAACACAGGCAAATGTTTCAAGAAGAGAGTATGCGGAGTTAAGTTTTACTCATGCTCTTTTAAAAAAAAGGAAAATGGATAAAAGCTCAACCTCAGGGAGTGTTAGACCCATGCAATCTAATCTACAAAAAGTTTCAACTTAGACCAGTCAACTGACCATCAGCAAAATGTCTACAAACAATAAATGCTGACGGGGTTTTCAAGAACTGTATCCCCTCTACCTGCTGGTGAGACGTAAACGGGTAACAGCCAATAATGAGAAGAGAAAGGAGCTGTGTTTAAAAGTAAAAATGGAGGTACCATTCAATCCAGCAGGCGCACCATTGGACCTCTCACCTGAGAAGACAAGAATCGAGAAGACACAGGCCGCAAAACCTGCAGTGCAGCCTTATTCACAATAGCCAAGACAGTGAAGCAATCAAAATATCCAACAAGAGGTGAATGGATAAAGAAGAAGTGGTCCATGTACACAATGGAATATTAGCCATGGAAAAGAATGAACCATTGCTCTTTGACGCAACACAAATGAGTCTGGAGATAATCACGAAACATGAGGTAACTCGGAAACCAAAGACCTGTATTCTATGATATCACTTATAGGCGTTATCTAATAACTGACACAAATGAATATATTTCCACAGAGAAAGACACTCACAGACTTAGAAAACAAACTATGCTCATGTAAAAGGAAAGGTGGGGGGAATGGATAAGTTAAGATTAGTGTTGCTATATGTATACAAACACATAGTATATACATATCTCAAAAAGACCGACCATGGAGCAAGGGAGGTCTGTGGAACCCTCTGTAACATTTTACATGGGAAGAGGATCTGTACTTGAATAGACATATATAATGTACAAATGAACCAGATTGTGTACACCTAGGACAGACAATATTCGAAGCTTTACCCCAATAAAAAAAAATTTTAAAACCAAGAAGAAATAATGAGACATAAACTTATGGGGGTTTCACCAGGCACATTCCAATTTAATTTACAACCTAGGAACACGACTTCCAGAAAGGCTCTGCTGCCCTAGTACCCAGATTTGGGAGTGGAGAAATGCTGCCTGCTTGAGGCCACTTCCCACAACAGCAGCTTTAAACCCATTGCTAAGGGTCACTAAATATTCACCAAACTTGCAGTTCGGGAAATGACACCTTCTCTCTAAAAAAATTCTGGGGTGGAAAATCGACCAAAAATTTCAAAATAGGGCAACCTTCCAAGAAGAAAATTTCAAGAGATATATTGTACTCCCAACTGTTTCCTTTTTTTTAACAGAAAAGAAAACGGTGGAGAAACATGATGAGTTTTACGAATTTTCAAAGACATGCAAACCCAAATTACAAAACCCTATCAGCACACAGCAGCCAGTACGGCCATTAGCATAAAGGCAGCAAACAATAAATGCTAAATCGATTGTGGAGAAATGCATACCCTCGATTCTAAGGGGGACGTGGTAAGAGCCACTAATGAAAACACAAAGAAGGTGCTTTGAAAAGGGAAACACGGTGCTACCAGTCAATCAATCACACCCACTGCTGGCCCTATCACCTGAGAAAATGAGAATCAAAAAGTCACAGGCCGGCAATCCTGCACTCCAACAATATTTACCATAGCCAACACTTGGAAGCAATGAAAATGTCCATCAACCGAGGAATGCGCAAAGTAGAAGTGGTCCACGTGCACACTGGGGAATTACTCCAATAAAAACTAAATATTAAATTTAAAAATCCAACAAAAGTAAGGAGACATCAGCTTGTGTGGGTTTGTCCGGGCACACTCCACTCTAATTTATAACCGAGAAACACCACAGGCCGCAAGGGCTTTTCCCTAGTTACCATGGTGGGGACATAGAAAGGCTGCCGCCCTCTGGCATTTACCTGCAAAAGCAGCTTTAAAGCCTGTGCTAAAGGTCATTTCATAGGAACAAGTACTGCAGAACTGTAAATGAAACCTGCCCTCAAAATGTCTTGAGGGAGGTAATGGCCAAAACGTTTCAAAATGTGACACATACTTTAAGAGAACACTTTGAAGACCTAAGGGGCAATCAGAGGTTGAAAAATAAAAAGGACATGCCTTAAAGCTCAATTTCAACGGATTATGAGGCACAGGCGAATTCAACCACAAAGAGGTATCAGCTCACACTTGTCAGAATAACCATCAGCAAGGAAACTACAAACAATAAATGCTGAAGGTGTTGTGGAGAAATGCATACCCTCAACTTCAAGTGGGACGTAACTTGAAAAGGGCCACGAATGAGAACAGAATGGAGGTGCCTTAAAAAGGTAAACATTGAGCTACCGTATGATCCAGCAGGCCCACACCTCGACCTATAACCTAAGAAGAAAGAATTGGAAAGACACAGGCAGGCAAATCTGCATGGCACAGTATTACAATAGCCAAGATACGGAAGTAACCAAAAAGTCAACCAACAGATGGGTGGACAAAGAAGAACTCCTCCATGTACAGATGGAATATTCGCTAGTGAAAACAATGAAACAATGCCATTTGCAGCACCATACATGATTCTAGACGTAATCACGCCACCTGTAGTAAGTGAGAAAGCAAAAGACACATATCCTATCATATCACTTTTAGGAGTTACTTAAAATTGATACCAATGAAGATATTTCCACAGAGAAAGGCAATCACAGATTCATTAAAAAAACTTATGGTTCACCAAATAGAAAGGGATGAGGATTGGATACATTACCATATTGGGGTTAACAGAGATATACATACCATGTGAAATATATAATCACCAAAGACGTACGGAAGACCAGGAGAAGACTACTCAACATTGTGTCATAACCTACATGGGAAAAGGATGCGAGGAAGAATAGATTCACGTATATGTGTGAAAGAACCACATCTTGCACACCTAGAACAAACAAACCATTGTAATCAAATTTGCTGGGATAAAAAATAAAAACTAAATTACAATTATGAACAAGAAGTAATGAGACATAAACATAAAGTGCTTTTTTCCTGGCACATTCCATTCGAATTTACAACCTAGAACACCACTTCCATTAAGGCTCTGTTTCCCCACTTACCAAATTTGGTAAAGGAGAAATGCTGCCACCTTGTGGTCGTTTCCTGCAAGAGCAGCTTTAAACTCACAGCTAATGGTCACTTAACATTCACAAGGACTCAGGGCTGTAAAGGACACCTGCCCTAAAAAATTGTGCTGAAGTAGGGAATGGACAAAAAAATTCAAAACAGGCAAATGTTTCAAGAAGAGAGTATGAGGAGTTAAGTTTTACTCACGCTCTTTTAAAAAAAAAGGAAAATGGATAAAAGCTCAACCTCAGGGAGTGTTAGGCCCATGCAATCTAATCTACAAAAAGTTTCAACTTAGACCAGTCGACTGACCATCAGCAAAATGTCTACAAACAATAAATGCTGACGGGGTTTTCAAGAACTGTGTCCCGTCTACCTGCTGGTGAGACGTAAATGGGTAACAGCCAATAATGAGAAGAGAAAGGAGCTGTGTTTAAAAGTAAAAATGGAGGTACCATTCAATCCAGCAGGCGCACCATTGGACCTCTCACCTGAGAAGACAAGAATCGAGAAGACACAGGCCGCAAAAGCTGCAGTGAAGCCTTATTCACAATAGCCAAGACAGTGAAGCAATCAAAATATCCAACAAGAGGTGAATGGATAAAGAAGAAGTGGTCCACGTACACAATGGAATATTAGCCATGGAAAACAATGAACCATTGCTCTTTGAGGCACCACAAATGAGTCTGGAGATAATCACGAAACATGAGGTAACTCGGAAACCAAAGACCTGTATTCTATGATATCACTTATACGCGTTATGTAATAACTGACACAAATGAATATATTTCCACTGAGAAAGACACTCACAGACTTAGAAATCAAACTATGCTCATCTAAAAGGAAAGGTGGGGGGAATGGATAAGTTAAGATTAGTGTTGCTCTATGTATACAAACACATAGTATATACATATCTCAAAAAGACCGACCATGGAGCAAGGGAGGTCTGTGGAACCCTCTGTAACATTTTACATGGGAAGAGGATCTGTACTTGAATAGACATATATAATGTACAAATGAACCAGATTGTGTACACCTAGGACAGACAATATTCGAAGCTTTACCACAATTAAAAAAAATTTTAAAACCAAGAAGAAATAATGAGACATAAATTTATGGGGGTTTCTCCAGGCACATTCCAATTTAATTTACAACCTAGGAATACGACTTCCAGAAAGGCACTGCTGCCCTAGTACCCAGATTTGGGAGTGGAGAAATGCTGCCTGCTTGAGGCCACTTCCCACAACAGCAGCTTTAAACCCATTGCTAAGGGTCACTAAATATTCACCAAACTTGCAGTTCGGGAAATGACACCTGCTCTCTAAAAAAATTCTGGGGTGGAAAATCGACCAAAAATTTCAAAATAGGGCAACCTTCCAAGAAGAAAATTTCAAGAGATATATTGTACTCCCAACTGTTTCCTTTTTTTTTAACAGAAAAGAAAACGGTGGAGAAAAATGATGAGTTTTACGAATTTTCAAAGACATGCAAACCCAAATTACAAAACCCTATCAGCACACAGCAGCCAGTAGGGCCATTAGCATAAAGGCAGCAAACAATAAATGCTAAATCGATTGTGGAGAAATGCATACCCTCGATTCTGAGGGGGACGTGGTAAGAGCCACTAATGAAAACACAAAGAAGGTGCTTTGAAAAGGGAAACACGGTGCTACCAGTCAATCAATCACACCCACTGCTGGGCCTATCACCTGAGAAAATGAGAATCAAAAAGTCACAGGCTGGCAATCCTGCACTCCAACAATATTTACCATAGCCAACACTTGGAAGCAATGAAAATGTCCATCAACCGAGGAATGCGCAAAGTAGAAGTGGTCCACGTGCACACTGGGGAACTACTCCAATAAAAACTAAAAATTAAATTTAAAAATCCAACAAAAGTAAGGAGACATCAGCTTGTGTGGGTTTGTCCGGGCACACTCCACTCTAATTTATAACCGAGAAACACCACAGGCCGCAAGGGCTTTTCCCTAGTTACCATGGTGGGGACATAGAAAGGCTGCCGCCCTCTGGCATTTACCTGCAAAAACAGCTTTAAAGCCTGTGCTAATGGTCATTTCATAGGAACAAGTACTGCAGAACTGTAAATGAAACCTGCCCTCAAAATGTCTTGAGGGAGGTAATGGCCAAAACATTTCAAAATGTGACACATACTTTAAGAGAACACTTTGAAGAACTAAGGGGTAATCACAGGTTGAAAAATAAAAAGGACATGCCTTAAATCTCAATTTCAACGGATTATGAGGCACAGGCGAATTCAACCACAAAGAGGTATCAGCTCACACTTGTCAGAATAACCATCAGCAAGGAAACTACAAACAATAAATGCTGAAGGTGTTGTGGAGAAATGCATACCCTCAACTTCAAGTGGGACGTAACTTGAAAAGGGCCACGAATGAGAACAGAATGGAGGTGCCTTAAAAAGGTAAACATTGAGCTACCGTATGATCCAGCAGGCCCACTCCTCGACCTATAATCTAAGAAGAAAGAATTGGAAAGACACAGGCAGGCAAATCTGCATGGCACAGTATTACAATAGCCAAGATATGGAAGTAACCAAAAAGTCCACCAACAGATGGGTGGACAAAGAAGAACTCCTCCATGTACAGATGGAATATTCGCTAGTGAAAACAATGAAACAATGCCATTTGCAGCACCATACATGAGTCTAGACGTAATCACGCCACCTGTAGTAAGTGAGAAAGCAAAAGACACATATCCTATCATATCACTTTTAGGAGTTACTTAAAATTGATACCAATGAAGATATTTCCACAGAGAAAGGCAATCACAGATTCATTAAAAAAACTTATGGTTCACCAAATAGAAAGGGATGAGGATTGGATACATTACCATATTGGGGTTAACAGAGATATACATACCATGTGAAATATATAATCACCAAAGACGTACGGAAGACCAGGAGAAGACTACTCAACATTGTGTCATAACCTACATGGGAAAAGGATGCGAGGAAGAATAGATTCACGTATATGTGTGAAAGAACCACATCTTGCACACCTAGAACAAACAAACCATTGTAATCAAATTTGCTGGGATAAAAAATAAAAACTAAATTACAATTATGAACAAGAAGTAATGAGACATAAACATAAAGTGCTTTTTTCCTGGCACATTCCATTCGAATTTACAACCTAGAACACCACTTCCATTAAGGCTCTGTTTCCCCACTTACCAAATTTGGTAAAGGAGAAATGCTGCCACCTTGTGGTCGTTTCCTGCAAGAGCAGCTTTAAACTCACAGCTAATGGTCACTTAACATTCACAAGGACTCAGGGCTGTAAAGGACACCTGCCCTAAAAAATTGTGCTGAAGTAGGGAATGGACAAAAAAATTCAAAACAGGCAAATGTTTCAAGAAGAGAGTATGAGGAGTTAAGTTTTACTCACGCTCTTTTAAAAAAAAAGGAAAATGGATAAAAGCTCATCCTCAGGGAGTGTTAGACCCATGCAATCTAATCTACAAAAAGTTTCAACTTAGACCAGTCGACTGACCATCAGCAAAATGTCTACAAACAATAAATGCTGACGGGGTTTTCAAGAACTGTGTCCCGTCTACCTGCTGGTGAGACGTAAATGGGTAACAGCCAATAATGAGAAGAGAAAGGAGCTGTGTTTAAAAGTAAAAATGGAGGTACCATTCAATCCAGCAGGCGCACCATTGGACCTCTCACCTGAGAAGACAAGAATCGAGAAGACACAGGCCGCAAAAGCTGCAGTGAAGCCTTATTCACAATAGCCAAGACAGTGAAGCAATCAAAATATCCAACAAGAGGTGAATGGATAAAGAAGAAGTGGTCCACGTACACAATGGAATATTAGCCATGGAAAACAATGAACCATTGCTCTTTGAGGCACCACAAATGAGTCTGGAGATAATCACGAAACATGAGGTAACTCGGAAACCAAAGACCTGTATTCTATGATATCACTTATAGGCGTTATCTAATAACTGACACAAATGAATATATTTCCACAGAGAAAGACACTCACAGACTTAGAAAACAAACTATGCTCATGTAAAAGGAAAGGTGGGGGGAATGGATAAGTTAAGATTAGTGTTGCTATATGTATACAAACACATAGTATATACATATCTCAAAAAGACCGACCATGGAGCAAGGGAGGTCTGTGGAACCCTCTGTAACATTTTACATGGGAAGAGGATCTGTACTTGAATAGACATATATAATGTACAAATGAACCAGATTGTGTACACCTAGGACAGACAATATTCGAAGCTTTACCCCAATTAAAAAAAATTTTAAAACCAAGAAGAAATAATGAGACATAAACTTATGGGGGTTTCTCCAGGCACATTCCAATTTAATTTACAACCTAGGAACACGACTTCCAGAAAGGCTCTGCTGCCCTAGTACCCAGATTTGGGAGTGGAGAAATGCTGCCTGCTTGAGGCCACTTCCCACAACAGCAGCTTTAAACCCATTGCTAAGGGTCACTAAATATTCACCAAACTTGCAGTTCGGGAAATGACACCTTCTCTCTAAAAAAATTCTGGGGTGGAAAATCGACCAAAAATTTCAAAATAGGGCAACCTTCCAAGAAGAAAATTTCAAGAGATATATTGTACTCCCAACTGTTTCCTTTTTTTTAACAGAAAAGAAAACGGTGGAGAAAAATGATGAGTTTTACGAATTTTCAAAGACATGCAAACCCAAATTACAAAACCCTATCAGCACACAGCAGCCAGTACGGCCATTAGAATAAAGGCAGCAAACAATAAATGCTAAATCGATTGTGGAGAAATGCATACCCTCGATTCTAAGGGGGACGTGGTAAGAGCCACTAATGAAAACACAAAGAAGGTGCTTTGAAAAGGGAAACACGGTGCTACCAGTCAATCAATCACACCCACTGCTGGGCCTATCACCTGAGAAAATGAGAATCAAAAAGTCACAGGCCGGCAATCCTGCACTCCAACAATATTTACCATAGCCAACACTTGGAAGCAATGAAAATGTCCATCAACCGAGGAATGCGCAAAGTAGAAGTGGTCCACGTGCACACTGGGGAATTACTCCAATAAAAACTAAAAATTAAATTTAAAAATCCAACAAAAGTAAGGAGACATCAGCTTGTGTGGGTTTGTCCGGGCACACTCCACTCTAATTTATAACCGAGAAACACCACAGGCCGCAAGGGCTTTTCCCTAGTTTCCATGGTGGGGACATAGAAAGGCTGCCGCCCTCTGGCATTTACCTGCAAAAGCAGCTTTAAAGGCTGTGCTAAAGGTCATTTCATAGGAACAAGTACTGCAGAACTGTAAATGAAACCTGCCCTCAAAATGTCTTGAGGGAGGTAATGGCCAAAACGTTTCAAAATGTGACACATACTTTAAGAGAACACTTTGAAGAACTAAGGGGTAATCACAGGTTGAAAAATAAAAAGGACATGCCTTAAAGCTCAATTTCAACGGATTATGAGGCACAAGCGAATTCAACCACAAAGAGGTATCAGCTCACACTTGTCAGAATAACCATCAGCAAGGAAACTACAAACAATAAATGCTGAAGGTGTTGTGGAGAAATGCATACCCTCAACTTCAAGTGGGACGTAACTTGAAAAGGGCCACGAATGAGAACAGAATGGAGGTGCCTTAAAAAGGTAAACATTGAGCTACCGTATGATCCAGCAGGCCCACACCTCGACCTATAATCTAAGAAGAAAGAATTGGAAAGACACAGGCAGGCAAATCTGCATGGCACAGTATTACAATAGCCAAGATACGGAAGTAACCAAAAAGTCAACCAACAGATGGGTGGACAAAGAAGAACTCCTCCATGTACAGATGGAATATTCGCTAGTGAAAACAATGAAACAATGCCATTTGCAGCACCATACATGAGTCTAGACGTAATCACGCCACCTGTAGTAAGTGAGAAAGCAAAAGACACATATCCTATCATATCACTTTTAGGAGTTACTTAAAATTGATACCAATGAAGATATTTCCACAGAGAAAGGCAATCACAGATTCATTAAAAAAACTTATGGTTCACCAAATAGAAAGGGATGAGGATTGGATACATTACCATATTGGGGTTAACAGAGATATACATACCATGTGAAATATATAATCACCAAAGACGTACGGAAGACCAGGAGAAGACTACTCAACATTGTGTCATAACCTACATGGGAAAAGGATGCGAGGAAGAATAGATTCACGTATATGTGTGAAAGAACCACATCTTGCACACCTAGAACAAACAAACCATTGTAATCAAATTTGCTGGGATAAAAAATAAAAACTAAATTACAATTATGAACAAGAAGTAATGAGACATAAACATAAAGTGCTTTTTTCCTGGCACATTCCATTCGAATTTACAACCTAGAACACCACTTCCATTAAGGCTCTGTTTCCCCACTTACCAAATTTGGTAAAGGAGAAATGCTGCCACCTTGTGGTCGTTTCCTGCAAGAGCAGCTTTAAACTCACAGCTAATGGTCACTTAACATTCACAAGGACTCAGGGCTGTAAAGGACACCTGCCCTAAAAAATTGTGCTGAAGTAGGGAATGGACAAAAAAATTCAAAACAGGCAAATGTTTCAAGAAGAGAGTATGAGGAGTTAAGTTTTACTCACGCTCTTTTAAAAAAAAAGGAAAATGGATAAAAGCTCAACCTCAGGGAGTGTTAGGCCCATGCAATCTAATCTACAAAAAGTTTCAACTTAGACCAGTCGACTGACCATCAGCAAAATGTCTACAAACAATAAATGCTGACGGGGTTTTCAAGAACTGTGTCCCGTCTACCTGCTGGTGAGACGTAAATGGGTAACAGCCAATAATGAGAAGAGAAAGGAGCTGTGTTTAAAAGTAAAAATGGAGGTACCATTCAATCCAGCAGGCGCACCATTGGACCTCTCACCTGAGAAGACAAGAATCGAGAAGACACAGGCCGCAAAAGCTGCAGTGAAGCCTTATTCACAATAGCCAAGACAGTGAAGCAATCAAAATATCCAACAAGAGGTGAATGGATAAAGAAGAAGTGGTCCACGTACACAATGGAATATTAGCCATGGAAAACAATGAACCATTGCTCTTTGAGGCACCACAAATGAGTCTGGAGATAATCACGAAACATGAGGTAACTCGGAAACCAAAGACCTGTATTCTATGATATCACTTATACGCGTTATGTAATAACTGACACAAATGAATATATTTCCACTGAGAAAGACACTCACAGACTTAGAAATCAAACTATGCTCATCTAAAAGGAAAGGTGGGGGGAATGGATAAGTTAAGATTAGTGTTGCTCTATGTATACAAACACATAGTATATACATATCTCAAAAAGACCGACCATGGAGCAAGGGAGGTCTGTGGAACCCTCTGTAACATTTTACATGGGAAGAGGATCTGTACTTGAATAGACATATATAATGTACAAATGAACCAGATTGTGTACACCTAGGACAGACAATATTCGAAGCTTTACCACAATTAAAAAAAATTTTAAAACCAAGAAGAAATAATGAGACATAAATTTATGGGGGTTTCTCCAGGCACATTCCAATTTAATTTACAACCTAGGAATACGACTTCCAGAAAGGCACTGCTGCCCTAGTACCCAGATTTGGGAGTGGAGAAATGCTGCCTGCTTGAGGCCACTTCCCACAACAGCAGCTTTAAACCCATTGCTAAGGGTCACTAAATATTCACCAAACTTGCAGTTCGGGAAATGACACCTGCTCTCTAAAAAAATTCTGGGGTGGAAAATCGACCAAAAATTTCAAAATAGGGCAACCTTCCAAGAAGAAAATTTCAAGAGATATATTGTACTCCCAACTGTTTCCTTTTTTTTTAACAGAAAAGAAAACGGTGGAGAAAAATGATGAGTTTTACGAATTTTCAAAGACATGCAAACCCAAATTACAAAACCCTATCAGCACACAGCAGCCAGTAGGGCCATTAGCATAAAGGCAGCAAACAATAAATGCTAAATCGATTGTGGAGAAATGCATACCCTCGATTCTGAGGGGGACGTGGTAAGAGCCACTAATGAAAACACAAAGAAGGTGCTTTGAAAAGGGAAACACGGTGCTACCAGTCAATCAATCACACCCACTGCTGGGCCTATCACCTGAGAAAATGAGAATCAAAAAGTCACAGGCTGGCAATCCTGCACTCCAACAATATTTACCATAGCCAACACTTGGAAGCAATGAAAATGTCCATCAACCGAGGAATGCGCAAAGTAGAAGTGGTCCACGTGCACACTGGGGAACTACTCCAATAAAAACTAAAAATTAAATTTAAAAATCCAACAAAAGTAAGGAGACATCAGCTTGTGTGGGTTTGTCCGGGCACACTCCACTCTAATTTATAACCGAGAAACACCACAGGCCGCAAGGGCTTTTCCCTAGTTACCATGGTGGGGACATAGAAAGGCTGCCGCCCTCTGGCATTTACCTGCAAAAGCAGCTTTAAAGCCTGTGCTAATGGTCATTTCATAGGAACAAGTACTGCAGAACTGTAAATGAAACCTGCCCTCAAAATGTCTTGAGGGAGGTAATGGCCAAAACATTTCAAAATGTGACACATACTTTAAGAGAACACTTTGAAGAACTAAGGGGTAATCACAGGTTGAAAAATAAAAAGGACATGCCTTAAATCTCAATTTCAACGGATTATGAGGCACAGGCGAATTCAACCACAAAGAGGTATCAGCTCACACTTGTCAGAATAACCATCAGCAAGGAAACTACAAACAATAAATGCTGAAGGTGTTGTGGAGAAATGCATACCCTCAACTTCAAGTGGGACGTAACTTGAAAAGGGCCACGAATGAGAACAGAATGGAGGTGCCTTAAAAAGGTAAACATTGAGCTACCGTATGATCCAGCAGGCCCACTCCTCGACCTATAATCTAAGAAGAAAGAATTGGAAAGACACAGGCAGGCAAATCTGCATGGCACAGTATTACAATAGCCAAGATATGGAAGTAACCAAAAAGTCCACCAACAGATGGGTGGACAAAGAAGAACTCCTCCATGTACAGATGGAATATTCGCTAGTGAAAACAATGAAACAATGCCATTTGCAGCACCATACATGAGTCTAGACGTAATCACGCCACCTGTAGTAAGTGAGAAAGCAAAAGACACATATCCTATCATATCACTTTTAGGAGTTACTTAAAATTGATACCAATGAAGATATTTCCACAGAGAAAGGCAATCACAGATTCATTAAAAAAACTTATGGTTCACCAAATAGAAAGGGATGAGGATTGGATACATTACCATATTGGGGTTAACAGAGATATACATACCATGTGAAATATATAATCACCAAAGACGTACGGAAGACCAGGAGAAGACTACTCAACATTGTGTCATAACCTACATGGGAAAAGGATGCGAGGAAGAATAGATTCACGTATATGTGTGAAAGAACCACATCTTGCACACCTAGAACAAACAAACCATTGTAATCAAATTTGCTGGGATAAAAAATAAAAACTAAATTACAATTATGAACAAGAAGTAATGAGACATAAACATAAAGTGCTTTTTTCCTGGCACATTCCATTCGAATTTACAACCTAGAACACCACTTCCATTAAGGCTCTGTTTCCCCACTTACCAAATTTGGTAAAGGAGAAATGCTGCCACCTTGTGGTCGTTTCCTGCAAGAGCAGCTTTAAACTCACAGCTAATGGTCACTTAACATTCACAAGGACTCAGGGCTGTAAAGGACACCTGCCCTAAAAAATTGTGCTGAAGTAGGGAATGGACAAAAAAATTCAAAACAGGCAAATGTTTCAAGAAGAGAGTATGAGGAGTTAGGTTTTACTCACGCTCTTTTAAAAAAAAAGCAAAATGGATAAAAGCTCAACCTCAGGGAGTGTTAGACCCATGCAATCTAATCTACAAAAAGTTTCAACTTAGACCCGTCGACTGACCATCAGCAAAATGTCTACAAACAATAAATGCTGACGGGGTTTTCAAGAACTGTGTCCCGTCTACCTGCTGGTGAGACGTAAATGGGTAACAGCCAATAATGAGAAGAGAAAGGAGCTGTGTTTAAAAGTAAAAATGGAGGTACCATTCAATCCAGCAGGCGCACCATTGGACCTCTCACCTGAGAAGACAAGAATCGAGAAGACACAGGCCGCAAAAGCTGCAGTGAAGCCTTATTCACAATAGCCAAGACAGTGAAGCAATCAAAATATCCAACAAGAGGTGAATGGATAAAGAAGAAGTGGTCCACGTACACAATGGAATATTAGCCATGGAAAACAATGAACCATTGCTCTTTGAGGCACCACAAATGAGTCTGGAGATAATCACGAAACATGAGGTAACTCGGAAACCAAAGACCTGTATTCTATGATATCACTTATAGGCGTTATGTAATAACTGACACAAATGAATATATTTCCACAGAGAAAGACACTCACAGACTTAGAAAACAAACTATGCTCATGTAAAAGGAAAGGTGGGGGGAATGGATAAGTTAAGATTAGTGTTGCTCTATGTATACAAACACATAGTATATACATATCTCAAAAAGACCGACCATGGAGCAAGGGAGGTCTGTGGAACCCTCTGTAACATTTTACATGGGAAGAGGATCTGTACTTGAATAGACATATATAATGTACAAATGAACCAGATTGTGTACACCTAGGACAGACAATATTCGAAGCTTTACCCCAATTAAAAAAAAATTTTAAAACCAAGAAGAAATAATGAGACATAAACTTATGGGGGTTTCTCCAGGCACATTCCAATTTAATTTACAACCTAGGAACACGACTTCCAGAAAGGCTCTGCTGCCCTAGTACCCAGATTTAGGAGTGGAGAAATGCTGCCTGCTTGAGGCCACTTCCCACAACAGCAGCTTTAAACCCATTGCTAAGGGTCACTAAATATTCACCAAACTTGCAGTTCGGGAAATGACACCTTCTCTCTAAAAAAATTCTGGGGTGGAAAATCGACCAAAAATTTCAAAATAGGGCAACCTTCCAAGAAGAAAATTTCAAGAGATATATTGTACTCCCAACTGTTTCCTTTTTTTTAACAGAAAAGAAAACGGTGGAGAAAAATGATGAGTTTTACGAATTTTCAAAGACATGCAAACCCAAATTACAAAACCCTATCAGCACACAGCAGCCAGTAGGGCCATTAGCATAAAGGCAGCAAACAATAAATGCTAAATCGATTGTGGAGAAATGCATACCCTCGATTCTGAGGGGGACGTGGTAAGAGCCACTAATGAAAACACAAAGAAGGTGCTTTGAAAAGGGAAAAACTGTGCTACCAGACAATCAGTCACACCCACTGCTGGGCCTATCACCTGAGAAAATGAGAATCAAAAAGTCACAGGCTGGCAATCCTGCACTCCAACAATATTTACCATAGCCAACACTTGGAAGCAATGAAAATGTCCATCAACCGAGGAATGCGCAAAGTAGAAGTGGTCCACGTGCACACTGGGGAATTACTCCAATAAAAACTAAAAATTAAATTTAAAAATCCAACAAAAGTAAGGAGACATCAGCTTGTGTGGGTTTGTCCGGGCACACTCCACTCTAATTTATAACCGAGAAACACCACAGGCCGCAAGGGCTTTTCCCTAGTTACCATGGTGGGGACATAGAAAGGCTGCCGCCCTCTGGCATTTACCTGCAAAAGCAGCTTTAAAGCCTGTGCTAATGGTCATTTCATAGGAACAAGTACTGCAGAACTGTAAATGAAACCTGCCCTCAAAATGTCTTGAGGGAGGTAATGGCCAAAATATTTCAAAATGAGACACATACTTTAAGAGAACACTTTGAAGAACTAAGGGGTAATCACAGGTTGAAAAATAAAAAGGACATGCCTTAAAGCTCAATTTCAATGGATTATGAGGCACAGGCGAATTCAACCACAAAGAGGTATCAGCTCACACTTGTCAGAATAACTATCAGCAAGGAAACTACAAACAATAAATGCTGAAGGTGTTGTGGAGAAATGCATACCCTCAACTTCAAGTGGGACGTAACTTGAAAAGGGCCACGAATGAGAACAGAATGGAGGTGCCTTAAAAAGGTAAACATTGAGCTACCGTATGATCCAGCAGGCCCACTCCTCGACCTATAATCTAAGAAGAAAGAATTGGAAAGACACAGGCAGGCAAATCTGCCTGGCACAGTATTACGATAGCCAAGATATGGAAGTAACCAAAAAGTCCACCAACAGATGGGTGGACAAAGAAGAACTCCTCCATGTACAGATGGAATATTCGCTAGTGAAAAAAATGAAACAATGCCATTTGCAGCACCATACATGAGTCTAGACGTAATCACGCCACCTGTAGTCAGTGAGAAAGCAAAAGACACATATCCTATCATATCACTTTTAGGAGTTACTTAAAAATTGATACCAATGAAGATATTTCCACAGAGAAAGGCAATCACAGATTCATTAAAAAAACTTATGGTTCACCAAATAGAAAGGGATGAGTATTGGATACATTACTATATTGGGGTTAACAGAGATATACATACCATGTGAAATATATAATCACCAAAGACGTACAGAAGACCAGGAGAAGACTACTCAACATTGTGTCATAACCTACATGGGAAAAGGATGCGAGGAAGAATAGATTCACGTATATGTGTGAAAGAACCACATCTTGCACACCTAGAAAAAACAAACCATTGTAATCAAATTTGCTGGGATAAAAAATAAAAAGTAAATTACAATTATGAAAAAGAAGTAATGAGACATAAACATAAAGTGCTTTTTCCCTGGCACATTCCATTCGAATTTACAACCTAGAACACCACTTCCATTAAGGCTCTGTTTCCCCAGTTACCAAATTTGGTAAAGGAGAAATGCTGCCACCTTGTGGCCGTTTCCTGGAAGAGCAGCTTTAAACTCACAGCTAATGGTCACTTAACATTCACAAGGACTCAGGGCTGTAAAGGACACCTGCCCTAAAAAATTGTGCTGAAGTAGGGAATGGACAAAAAAATTCAAAACAGGCAAATGTTTCAAGAAGAGAGTATGAGGAGTTAGGTTTTACTCACGCTCTTTTAAAAAAAAAGGAAAATGGATAAAAGCTCAACCTCAGGGCGTGTTAGACCCATGCAATCTAATCTACAAAAAGTTTCAACTTAGACCCGTCGACTGACCATCAGCAAAATGTCTACAAACAATAAATGCTGACGGGGTTTTCAAGAACTGTGTCCCGTCTACCTGCTGGTGAGACGTAAATGGGTAACAGCCAATAATGAGAAGAGAAAGGAGCTGTGTTTAAAAGTAAAAATGGAGGTACCATTCAATCCAGCAGGCGCACCATTGGACCTCTCACCTGAGAAGACAAGAATCGAGAAGACACAGGCCACAAAAGCTGCAGTGCAGCCTTATTCACAATAGCCAAGACAGTGAAGCAATCAAAATATCCAACAAGAGGTGAATGGATAAAGAAGAAGTGGTCCATGTACACAATGGAATATTAGCCATGGAAAACAATGAACCATTGCTCTTTGAGGCACCACAAATGAGTCTGGAGATAATCACGAAACATGAGGTAACTCGGAAACCAAAGACCTGTATTCTGTGATATCACTTATAGGCGTTATCTAATAACTGACACAAATGAATATATTTCCACAGAGAAAGACACACACAGACTTAGAAAACAAACTATGCTCATCTAAAAGGAAAGGTGGGGGGAATATATAAGTTAAGATTAGTGTTGCTCTATGTATACAAACACATAGTATATACATATCTCAAAAAGACCGACCATGGAGCAAGGGAGGTCTGTGGAACCCTCTGTAACATTTTACATGGGAAGAGGATCTGTACTTGAATAGACATATATAATGTACAAATGAACCAGATTGTGTACACCTAGGACAGACAATATTCGAAGCTTTACCACAATTAAAAAAATTTTTAAAACCAAGAAGAAATAATGAGACATAAACTTATGGGGGTTTCTCCAGGCACATTCCAATTTAATTTACAACCTAGGAACACGACTTCCAGAAAGGCTCTGCTGCCCTAGTACCCAGATTTGGGAGTGGAGAAATGCTGCCTGCTTGAGGCCACTTCCCACAACAGCAGCTTTAAACCCATTGCTAAGGGTCACTAAATATTCACCAAACTTGCAGTTCGGGAAATGACACCTGCTCTCTAAAAAAATTCTGAGGTGGAAAATCGACCAAAAATTTCAAAATAGGGCAACCTTCCAAGAAGAAAATTTCAAGAGATATATTGTACTCCCAATTGTTTCCTTTTTTTTAACAGAAAAGAAAACGGTGGAGAAAAATGATGAGTTTTACGAATTTTCAAAGACATGCAAACCCAAATTACAAAACCCTATCAGCACACAGCAGCCAGTAGGGCCATTAGCATAAAGGCAGCAAACAATATATGCTAAATCGATTGTGGAGAAATGCATACCCTCGATTCTAAGGGGGACATGGTAAGAGCCACTAATGAAAACACAAAGAAGGTGCTTTGAAAAGGGAAACACGGTGCTACCAGTCAATCAATCACACCCACTGCTGGGCCTATCACCTGAGAAAATGAGAATCAAAAAGTCACAGGCTGGCAATCCTGCACTCCAACAATATTTACCATAGCCAACACTTGGAAGCAATGAAAATGTCCATCAACCGAGGAATGCGCAAAGTAGAAGTGGTCCACGTGCACACTGGGGAATTACTCCAATAAAAACTAAAAATTAAATTTAAAAATCCAACAAAAGTAAGGAGACATCAGCTTGTGTGGGTTTGTCCGGGCACACTCCACTCTAATTTATAACCGAGAAACACCACAGGCGGCAAGGGCTTTTCCCTAGTTACCATGGTGGGGACATAGAAAGGCTGCCGCCCTCTGGCATTTACCTGCAAAAGCAGCTTTAAAGCCTGTGCTAATGGTCATTTCATAGGAACAAGTACTGCAGAACTGTAAATGAAACCTGCCCTCAAAATGTCTTGAGGGAGGTAATGGCCAAAATATTTCAAAATGAGACACATACTTTAAGAGAACACTTTGAAGAATGAAGGGGTAATCACAGGTTGAAAAATAAAAAGGACATGCCTTAAAGCTCAATTTCAATGGATTATGAGGCACAGGCGAATTCAACCACAAAGAGGTATCAGCTCACACTTGTCAGAATAACTATCAGCAAGGAAACTACAAACAATAAATGCTGAAGGTGTTGTGGAGAAATGCATACCCTCAACTTCAAGTGGGACGTAACTTGAAAAGGGCCACGAATGAGAACAGAATGGAGGTGCCTTAAAAAGGTAAACATTGAGCTACCGTATGATCCAGCAGGCCCACTCCTCGACCTATAATCTAAGAAGAAAGAATTGGAAAGACACAGGCAGGCAAATCTGCATGGCACAGTATTACGATAGCCAAGATATGGAAGTAACCAAAAAGTCCACCAACAGATGGGTGGACAAAGAAGAACTCCTCCATGTACAGATGGAATATTCGCTAGTGAAAAAAATGAAACAATGCCATTTGCAGCACCATACATTAGTCTAGACGTAATCAAGCCACCTGTAGTCAGTGAGAAAGCAAAAGACACATATCCTATCATATCACTTTTAGGAGTTACTTAAAAATTGATACCAATGAAGATATTTCCACAGAGAAAGGCAATCACAGATTCATTAAAAAAACTTATGGTTCACCAAATAGAAAGGGATGAGTATTGGATACATTACTATATTGGGGTTAACAGAGATATACATACCATGTGAAATATATAATCACCAAAGACGTACGGAAGACCAGGAGAAGACTACTGAACATTGTGTCATAACCTACATGGGAAAAGGATGCGAGGAAGAATAGATTCACGTATATGTTTGAAAGAACCACATCTTGCACACCTAGAAAAAACAAACCATTGTAATCAAATTTGCTGGGATAAAAAATAAAAAGTAAATTACAATTATGAAAAAGAAGTAATGAGACATAAACATAAAGTGCTTTTTCCCTGGCACATTCCATTCGAATTTACAACCTAGAACACCACTTCCATTAAGGCTCTGTTTCCCCAGTTACCAAATTTGGTAAAGGAGAAATGCTGCCACCTTGTGGCCGTTTCCTGCAAGAGCAGCTTTAAACTCACAGCTAATGGTCACTTAACATTCACAAGGACTCAGGGCTGTAAAGGACACCTGCCCTAAAAAATTGTGCTGAAGTAGGGAATGGACAAAAAAATTCAAAACAGGCAAATGTTTCAAGAAGAGAGTATGAGGAGTTAAGTTTTACTCACGCTCTTTTAAAAAAAAAGGAAAATGGATAAAAGCTCAACCTCAGGGAGTGTTAGACCCATGCAATCTAATCTACAAAAAGTTTCAACTTAGACCAGTCGACTGACCATCAGCAAAATGTCTACAAACAATAAATGCTGACGGGGTTTTCAAGAACTGTGTCCCGTCTACCTGCTGGTGAGACGTAAATGGGTAACAGCCAATAATGAGAAGAGAAAGGAGCTGTGTTTAAAAGTAAAAATGGAGGTACCATTCAATCCAGCAGGCGCACCATTGGACCTCTCACCTGAGAAGACAAGAATCGAGAAGACACAGGCCGCAAAAGCTGCAGTGAAGCCTTATTCACAATAGCCAAGACAGTGAAGCAATCAAAATATCCAACAAGAGGTGAATGGATAAAGAAGAAGTGGTCCACGTACACAATGGAATATTAGCCATGGAAAACAATGAACCATTGCTCTTTGAGGCACCACAAATGAGTCTGGAGATAATCACGAAACATGAGGTAACTCGGAAACCAAAGACCTGTATTCTATGATATCACTTATACGCGTTATGTAATAACTGACACAAATGAATATATTTCCACTGAGAAAGACACTCACAGACTTAGAAATCAAACTATGCTCATCTAAAAGGAAAGGTGGGGGGAATGGATAAGTTAAGATTAGTGTTGCTCTATGTATACAAACACATAGTATATACATATCTCAAAAAGACCGACCATGGAGCAAGGGAGGTCTGTGGAACCCTCTGTAACATTTTACATGGGAAGAGGATCTGTACTTGAATAGACATATATAATGTACAAATGAACCAGATTGTGTACACCTAGGACAGACAATATTCGAAGCTTTACCACAATTAAAAAAAATTTTAAAACCAAGAAGAAATAATGAGACATAAATTTATGGGGGTTTCTCCAGGCACATTCCAATTTAATTTACAACCTAGGAATACGACTTCCAGAAAGGCACTGCTGCCCTAGTACCCAGATTTGGGAGTGGAGAAATGCTGCCTGCTTGAGGCCACTTCCCACAACAGCAGCTTTAAACCCATTGCTAAGGGTCACTAAATATTCACCAAACTTGCAGTTCGGGAAATGACACCTACTCTCTAAAAAAATTCTGGGGTGGAAAATCGACCAAAAATTTCAAAATAGGGCAACCTTCCAAGAAGAAAATTTCAAGAGATATATTGTACTCCCAACTGTTTCCTTTTTTTTTAACAGAAAAGAAAACGGTGGAGAAAAATGATGAGTTTTACGAATTTTCAAAGACATGCAAACCCAAATTACAAAACCCTATCAGCACACAGCAGCCAGTAGGGCCATTAGCATAAAGGCAGCAAACAATAAATGCTAAATCGATTGTGGAGAAATGCATACCCTCGATTCTGAGGGGGACGTGGTAAGAGCCACTAATGAAAACACAAAGAAGGTGCTTTGAAAAGGGAAACACGGTGCTACCAGTCAATCAATCACACCCACTGCTGGGCCTATCACCTGAGAAAATGAGAATCAAAAAGTCACAGGCTGGCAATCCTGCACTCCAACAATATTTACCATAGCCAACACTTGGAAGCAATGAAAATGTCCATCAACCGAGGAATGCGCAAAGTAGAAGTGGTCCACGTGCACACTGGGGAACTACTCCAATAAAAACTAAAAATTAAATTTAAAAATCCAACAAAAGTAAGGAGACATCAGCTTGTGTGGGTTTGTCCGGGCACACTCCACTCTAATTTATAACCGAGAAACACCACAGGCCGCAAGGGCTTTTCCCTAGTTACCATGGTGGGGACATAGAAAGGCTGCCGCCCTCTGGCATTTACCTGCAAAAGCAGCTTTAAAGCCTGTGCTAATGGTCATTTCATAGGAACAAGTACTGCAGAACTGTAAATGAAACCTGCCCTCAAAATGTCTTGAGGGAGGTAATGGCCAAAACATTTCAAAATGTGACACATACTTTAAGAGAACACTTTGAAGAACTAAGGGGTAATCACAGGTTGAAAAATAAAAAGGACATGCCTTAAATCTCAATTTCAACGGATTATGAGGCACAGGCGAATTCAACCACAAAGAGGTATCAGCTCACACTTGTCAGAATAACCATCAGCAAGGAAACTACAAATAATAAATGCTGAAGGTGTTGTGGAGAAATGCATACCCTCAACTTCAAGTGGGACGTAACTTGAAAAGGGCCACGAATGAGAACAGAATGGAGGTGCCTTAAAAAGGTAAACATTGAGCTACCGTATGATCCAGCAGGCCCACTCCTCGACCTATAATCTAAGAAGAAAGAATTGGAAAGACACAGGCAGGCAAATCTGCATGGCACAGTATTACAATAGCCAAGATATGGAAGTAACCAAAAAGTCCACCAACAGATGGGTGGACAAAGAAAAACTCCTCCATGTACAGATGGAATATTCGCTAGTGAAAAAAATGAAACAATGCCATTTGCAGCACCATACATGAGTCTAGACGTAATCACGCCACCTGTAGTAAGTGAGAAAGCAAAAGACACATATCCTATCATATCACTTTTAGGAGTTACTTAAAAATTGATACCAATGAAGATATTTACACAGAGAAAGGCAATCACAGATTCATTAAAAAAACTTATGGTTCACCAAATAGAAAGGGATGAGGATTGGATACATTACCATATTGGGGTTAACAGAGATATACATACCATGTGAAATATATAATCACCAAAGATGTACGGAAGACCAGGAGAAGACTACTCAACATTGTGTCATAACCTACATGGGAAAAGGATGCGAGGAAAAATAGATTCACGTATATGTGTGAAAGAACCACATCTTGCACACCTAGAACAAACAAACCATTGTAATCAAATTTGCTGGGATAAAAAATAAAAAGTAAATTACAATTATGAACAAGAAGTAATGAGACATAAACATAAAGTGCTTTTTTCCTGACACATTCCATTCGAATTTACAACCTAGAACACCACTTCCATTAAGGCTCTGTTTCCCCAGTTACCAAATTTGGTAAAGGAGAAATGCTGCCACCTTGTGGCCGTTTCCTGCAAGAGCAGCTTTAAACTCACAGCTAATGGTCACTTAACATTCACAAGGACTCAGGTCTGTAAAGGACACCTGCCCTAAAAATTTGTGCTGAAGTAGGAAATGGACAAAAAAATTCACAACAGGCAAATGTTTCAAGAAGAGAGTATGAGGAGTTAAGTTTTACTCACGCTCTTTTAAAAAAAAAGGAAAATGGATAAAAGCTCAACCTCAGGGAGTGTTAGACCCATGCAATCTAATCTACAAAAAGTTTCAACTTAGACCAGTCGACGGACCATCAGCAAAATGTCTACAAACAATAAATGCTGACGGGGTTTTCAAGAACTGTGTCCCCTCTACCTGCTGGTGAGACGTAAAGGGGTAACAGCCAATAATGAGAAGAGAAAGGAGCTGTGTTTAAAAGTAAAAATGGAGGTACCATTCAATCCAGCAGGCGCACCATTGGACCTCTCACCTGAGAAGACAAGAATCGAGAAGACACAGGCCGCAAAAGCTGCAGTGCAGCCTTATTCACAATAGCCAAGACAGTGAAGCAATCAAAATATCCAACAAGAGGTGAATGGATAAAGAAGAAGTGGTCCATGTACACAATGGAATATTAGCCATGGAAAACAATGAACCATTGCTCTTTGAGGCACCACAAATGAGTCTGGAGATAATCACGAAACATGAGGTAACTCGGAAACCAAAGACCTGTATTCTATGATATCACTTATAGGCGTTATCTAATAACTGACACAAATGAATATATTTCCACAGAGAAAGACACTCACAGACTTAGAAAACAAACTATGCTCATGTAAAAGGAAAGGTGGGGGGAATGGATAAGTTAAGATTAGTGTTGCTATATGTATACAAACACATAGTATATACATATCTCAAAAAGACCGACCATGGAGCAAGGGAGGTCTGTGGAACCCTCTGTAACATTTTACATGGGAAGAGGATCTGTACTTGAATAGACATATATAATGTACAAATGAACCAGATTGTGTACACCTAGGACAGACAATATTCGAAGCTTTACCCCAATTAAAAAAAATTTTAAAACCAAGAAGAAATAATGAGACATAAACTTATGGGGGTTTCTCCAGGCACATTCCAATTTAATTTACAACCTAGGAACACGACTTCCAGAAAGGCTCTGCTGCCCTAGTACCCAGATTTAGGAGTGGAGAAATGCTGCCTGCTTGAGGCCACTTCCCACAACAGCAGCTTTAAACCCATTGCTAAGGGTCACTAAATATTCACCAAACTTGCAGTTCGGGAAATGACACCTTCTCTCTAAAAAAATTCTGGGGTGGAAAATCGACCAAAAATTTCAAAATAGGGCAACCTTCCAAGAAGAAAATTTCAAGAGATATATTGTACTCCCAATTGTTTCCTTTTTTTTAACAGAAAAGAAAACGGT
This sequence comes from Eschrichtius robustus, assembly GCF_028021215.1. Classification (NCBI taxonomy): domain Eukaryota; kingdom Metazoa; phylum Chordata; class Mammalia; order Artiodactyla; family Eschrichtiidae; genus Eschrichtius; species Eschrichtius robustus. Next base: position 74,668,098 of record NC_090832.1, on the reverse strand, counting down.
GGAGAAAAATGATGAGTTTTACGAATTTTCAAAGACATGCAAACCCAAATTACAAAACCCTATCAGCACACAGCAGCCAGTAGGGCCATTAGCATAAAGGCAGCAAACAATAAATGCTAAATCGATTGTGGAGAAATGCATACCCTCGATTCTGAGGGGGACGTGGTAAGAGCCACTAATTAAAACACAAAGAAGGTGCTTTGAAAAGGGAAACACGGTGCTACCAGTCAATCAATCACACCCACTGCTGGGCCTATCACCTGAGAAAATGAGAATCAAAAAGTCACAGGCTGGCAATCCTGCACTCCAACAATATTTACCATAGCCAACACTTGGAAGCAATGAAAATGTCCATCAACCGAGGAATGCGCAAAGTAGAAGTGGTCCACGTGCACACTGGGGAACTACTCCAATAAAAACTAAAAATTAAATTTAAAAATCCAACAAAAGTAAGGAGACATCAGCTTGTGTGGGTTTGTCCGGGCACACTCCACTCTAATTTATAACCGAGAAACACCACAGGCCGCAAGGGCTTTTCCCTAGTTACCATGGTGGGGACATAGAAAGGCTGCCGCCCTCTGGCATTTACCTGCAAAAGCAGCTTTAAAGCCTGTGCTAATGGTCATTTCATAGGAACAAGTACTGCAGAACTGTAAATGAAACCTGCCCTCAAAATGTCTTGAGGGAGGTAATGGCCAAAACATTTCAAAATGTGACACATACTTTAAGAGAACACTTTGAAGAACTAAGGGGTAATCACAGGTTGAAAAATAAAAAGGACATGCCTTAAATCTCAATTTCAACGGATTATGAGGCACAGGCGAATTCAACCACAAAGAGGTATCAGCTCACACTTGTCAGAATAACCATCAGCAAGGAAACTACAAACAATAAATGCTGAAGGTGTTGTGGAGAAATGCATACCCTCAACTTCAAGTGGGACGTAACTTGAAAAGGGCCACGAATGAGAACAGAATGGAGGTGCCTTAAAAAGGTAAACATTGAGCTACCGTATGATCCAGCAGGCCCACTCCTCGACCTATAATCTAAGAAGAAAGAATTGGAAAGACACAGGCAGGCAAATCTGCATGGCACAGTATTACAATAGCCAAGATATGGAAGTAACCAAAAAGTCCACCAACAGATGGGTGGACAAAGAAAAACTCCTCCATGTACAGATGGAATATTCGCTAGTGAAAAAAATGAAACAATGCCATTTGCAGCACCATACATGAGTCTAGACGTAATCACGCCACCTGTAGTAAGTGAGAAAGCAAAAGACACATATCCTATCATATCACTTTTAGGAGTTACTTAAAAATTGATACCAATGAAGATATTTACACAGAGAAAGGCAATCACAGATTCATTAAAAAAACTTATGGTTCACCAAATAGAAAGGGATGAGGATTGGATACATTACCATATTGGGGTTAACAGAGATATACATACCATGTGAAATATATAATCACCAAAGATGTACGGAAGACCAGGAGAAGACTACTCAACATTGTGTCATAACCTACATGGGAAAAGGATGCGAGGAAAAATAGATTCACGTATATGTGTGAAAGAACCACATCTTGCACACCTAGAACAAACAAACCATTGTAATCAAATTTGCTGGGATAAAAAATAAAAAGTAAATTACAATTATGAACAAGAAGTAATGAGACATAAACATAAAGTGCTTTTTTCCTGACACATTCCATTCGAATTTACAACCTAGAACACCACTTCCATTAAGGCTCTGTTTCCCCAGTTACCAAATTTGGTAAAGGAGAAATGCTGCCACCTTGTGGCCGTTTCCTGCAAGAGCAGCTTTAAACTCACAGCTAATGGTCACTTAACATTCACAAGGACTCAGGGCTGTAAAGGACACCTGCCCTAAAAATTTGTGCTGAAGTAGGAAATGGACAAAAAAATTCACAACAGGCAAATGTTTCAAGAAGAGAGTATGAGGAGTTAAGTTTTACTCACGCTCTTTTAAAAAAAAAGGAAAATGGATAAAAGCTCAACCTCAGGGAGTGTTAGACCCATGCAATCTAATCTACAAAAAGTTTCAACTTAGACCAGTCGACGGACCATCAGCAAAATGTCTACAAACAATAAATGCTGACGGGGTTTTCAAGAACTGTGTCCCCTCTACCTGCTGGTGAGACGTAAAGGGGTAACAGCCAATAATGAGAAGAGAAAGGAGCTGTGTTTAAAAGTAAAAATGGAGGTACCATTCAATCCAGCAGGCGCACCATTGGACCTCTCACCTGAGAAGACAAGAATCGAGAAGACACAGGCCGCAAAAGCTGCAGTGCAGCCTTATTCACAATAGCCAAGACAGTGAAGCAATCAAAATATCCAACAAGAGGTGAATGGATAAAGAAGAAGTGGTCCATGTACACAATGGAATATTAGCCATGGAAAACAATGAACCATTGCTCTTTGAGGCACCACAAATGAGTCTGGAGATAATCACGAAACATGAGGTAACTCGGAAACCAAAGACCTGTATTCTATGATATCACTTATAGGCGTTATCTAATAACTGACACAAATGAATATATTTCCACAGAGAAAGACACTCACAGACTTAGAAAACAAACTATGCTCATGTAAAAGGAAAGGTGGGGGGAATGGATAAGTTAAGATTAGTGTTGCTATATGTATACAAACACATAGTATATACATATCTCAAAAAGACCGACCATGGAGCAAGGGAGGTCTGTGGAACCCTCTGTAACATTTTACATGGGAAGAGGATCTGTACTTGAATAGACATATATAATGTACAAATGAACCAGATTGTGTACACCTAGGACAGACAATATTCGAAGCTTTACCCCAATTAAAAAAAATTTTAAAACCAAGAAGAAATAATGAGACATAAACTTATGGGGGTTTCTCCAGGCACATTCCAATTTAATTTACAACCTAGGAACACGACTTCCAGAAAGGCTCTGCTGCCCTAGTACCCAGATTTGGGAGTGGAGAAATGCTGCCTGCTTGAGGCCACTTCCCACAACAGCAGCTTTAAACCCATTGCTAAGGGTCACTAAATATTCACCAAACTTGCAGTTCGGGAAATGACACCTTCTCTCTAAAAAAATTCTGGGGTGGAAAATCGACCAAAAATTTCAAAATAGGGCAACCTTCCAAGAAGAAAATTTCAAGAGATATATTGTACTCCCAACTGTTTCCTTTTTTTTAACAGAAAAGAAAACGGTGGAGAAAAATGATGAGTTTTACGAATTTTCAAAGACATGCAAACCCAAATTACAAAACCCTATCAGCACACAGCAGCCAGTACGGCCATTAGAATAAAGGCAGCAAACAATAAATGCTAAATCGATTGTGGAGAAATGCATACCCTCGATTCTAAGGGGGACGTGGTAAGAGCCACTAATGAAAACACAAAGAAGGTGCTTTGAAAAGGGAAACACGGTGCTACCAGTCAATCAATCACACCCACTGCTGGGCCTATCACCTGAGAAAATGAGAATCAAAAAGTCACAGGCCGGCAATCCTGCACTCCAACAATATTTACCATAGCCAACACTTGGAAGCAATGAAAATGTCCATCAACCGAGGAATGCGCAAAGTAGAAGTGGTCCACGTGCACACTGGGGAATTACTCCAATAAAAACTAAAAATTAAATTTAAAAATCCAACAAAAGTAAGGAGACATCAGCTTGTGTGGGTTTGTCCGGGCACACTCCACTCTAATTTATAACCGAGAAACACCACAGGCCGCAAGGGCTTTTCCCTAGTTACCATGGTGGGGACATAGAAAGGCTGCCGCCCTCTGGCATTTACCTGCAAAAGCAGCTTTAAAGGCTGTGCTAAAGGTCATTTCATAGGAACAAGTACTGCAGAACTGTAAATGAAACCTGCCCTCAAAATGTCTTGAGGGAGGTAATGGCCAAAACGTTTCAAAATGTGACACATACTTTAAGAGAACACTTTGAAGAACTAAGGGGTAATCACAGGTTGAAAAATAAAAAGGACATGCCTTAAAGCTCAATTTCAACGGATTATGAGGCACAAGCGAATTCAACCACAAAGAGGTATCAGCTCACACTTGTCAGAATAACCATCAGCAAGGAAACTACAAACAATAAATGCTGAAGGTGTTGTGGAGAAATGCATACCCTCAACTTCAAGTGGGACGTAACTTGAAAAGGGCCACGAATGAGAACAGAATGGAGGTGCCTTAAAAAGGTAAACATTGAGCTACCGTATGATCCAGCAGGCCCACACCTCGACCTATAATCTAAGAAGAAAGAATTGGAAAGACACAGGCAGGCAAATCTGCATGGCACAGTATTACAATAGCCAAGATACGGAAGTAACCAAAAAGTCAACCAACAGATGGGTGGACAAAGAAGAACTCCTCCATGTACAGATGGAATATTCGCTAGTGAAAACAATGAAACAATGCCATTTGCAGCACCATACATGAGTCTAGACGTAATCACGCCACCTGTAGTAAGTGAGAAAGCAAAAGACACATATCCTATCATATCACTTTTAGGAGTTACTTAAAATTGATACCAATGAAGATATTTCCACAGAGAAAGGCAATCACAGATTCATTAAAAAAACTTATGGTTCACCAAATAGAAAGGGATGAGGATTGGATACATTACCATATTGGGGTTAACAGAGATATACATACCATGTGAAATATATAATCACCAAAGACGTACGGAAGACCAGGAGAAGACTACTCAACATTGTGTCATAACCTACATGGGAAAAGGATGCGAGGAAGAATAGATTCACGTATATGTGTGAAAGAACCACATCTTGCACACCTAGAACAAACAAACCATTGTAATCAAATTTGCTGGGATAAAAAATAAAAACTAAATTACAATTATGAACAAGAAGTAATGAGACATAAACATAAAGTGCTTTTTTCCTGGCACATTCCATTCGAATTTACAACCTAGAACACCACTTCCATTAAGGCTCTGTTTCCCCACTTACCAAATTTGGTAAAGGAGAAATGCTGCCACCTTGTGGTCGTTTCCTGCAAGAGCAGCTTTAAACTCACAGCTAATGGTCACTTAACATTCACAAGGACTCAGGGCTGTAAAGGACACCTGCCCTAAAAAATTGTGCTGAAGTAGGGAATGGACAAAAAAATTCAAAACAGGCAAATGTTTCAAGAAGAGAGTATGAGGAGTTAAGTTTTACTCACGCTCTTTTAAAAAAAAAGGAAAATGGATAAAAGCTCAACCTCAGGGAGTGTTAGGCCCATGCAATCTAATCTACAAAAAGTTTCAACTTAGACCAGTCGACTGACCATCAGCAAAATGTCTACAAACAATAAATGCTGACGGGGTTTTCAAGAACTGTGTCCCGTCTACCTGCTGGTGAGACGTAAATGGGTAACAGCCAATAATGAGAAGAGAAAGGAGCTGTGTTTAAAAGTAAAAATGGAGGTACCATTCAATCCAGCAGGCGCACCATTGGACCTCTCACCTGAGAAGACAAGAATCGAGAAGACACAGGCCGCAAAAGCTGCAGTGAAGCCTTATTCACAATAGCCAAGACAGTGAAGCAATCAAAATATCCAACAAGAGGTGAATGGATAAAGAAGAAGTGGTCCACGTACACAATGGAATATTAGCCATGGAAAACAATGAACCATTGCTCTTTGAGGCACCACAAATGAGTCTGGAGATAATCACGAAACATGAGGTAACTCGGAAACCAAAGACCTGTATTCTATGATATCACTTATACGCGTTATGTAATAACTGACACAAATGAATATATTTCCACTGAGAAAGACACTCACAGACTTAGAAATCAAACTATGCTCATCTAAAAGGAAAGGTGGGGGGAATGGATAAGTTAAGATTAGTGTTGCTCTATGTATACAAACACATAGTATATACATATCTCAAAAAGACCGACCATGGAGCAAGGGAGGTCTGTGGAACCCTCTGTAACATTTTACATGGGAAGAGGATCTGTACTTGAATAGACATATATAATGTACAAATGAACCAGATTGTGTACACCTAGGACAGACAATATTCGAAGCTTTACCACAATTAAAAAAAATTTTAAAACCAAGAAGAAATAATGAGACATAAATTTATGGGGGTTTCTCCAGGCACATTCCAATTTAATTTACAACCTAGGAATACGACTTCCAGAAAGGCACTGCTGCCCTAGTACCCAGATTTGGGAGTGGAGAAATGCTGCCTGCTTGAGGCCACTTCCCACAACAGCAGCTTTAAACCCATTGCTAAGGGTCACTAAATATTCACCAAACTTGCAGTTCGGGAAATGACACCTGCTCTCTAAAAAAATTCTGGGGTGGAAAATCGACCAAAAATTTCAAAATAGGGCAACCTTCCAAGAAGAAAATTTCAAGAGATATATTGTACTCCCAACTGTTTCCTTTTTTTTTAACAGAAAAGAAAACGGTGGAGAAAAATGATGAGTTTTACGAATTTTCAAAGACATGCAAACCCAAATTACAAAACCCTATCAGCACACAGCAGCCAGTAGGGCCATTAGCATAAAGGCAGCAAACAATAAATGCTAAATCGATTGTGGAGAAATGCATACCCTCGATTCTGAGGGGGACGTGGTAAGAGCCACTAATGAAAACACAAAGAAGGTGCTTTGAAAAGGGAAACACGGTGCTACCAGTCAATCAATCACACCCACTGCTGGGCCTATCACCTGAGAAAATGAGAATCAAAAAGTCACAGGCTGGCAATCCTGCACTCCAACAATATTTACCATAGCCAACACTTGGAAGCAATGAAAATGTCCATCAACCGAGGAATGCGCAAAGTAGAAGTGGTCCACGTGCACACTGGGGAACTACTCCAATAAAAACTAAAAATTAAATTTAAAAATCCAACAAAAGTAAGGAGACATCAGCTTGTGTGGGTTTGTCCGGGCACACTCCACTCTAATTTATAACCGAGAAACACCACAGGCCGCAAGGGCTTTTCCCTAGTTACCATGGTGGGGACATAGAAAGGCTGCCGCCCTCTGGCATTTACCTGCAAAAGCAGCTTTAAAGCCTGTGCTAATGGTCATTTCATAGGAACAAGTACTGCAGAACTGTAAATGAAACCTGCCCTCAAAATGTCTTGAGGGAGGTAATGGCCAAAACATTTCAAAATGTGACACATACTTTAAGAGAACACTTTGAAGAACTAAGGGGTAATCACAGGTTGAAAAATAAAAAGGACATGCCTTAAATCTCAATTTCAACGGATTATGAGGCACAGGCGAATTCAACCACAAAGAGGTATCAGCTCACACTTGTCAGAATAACCATCAGCAAGGAAACTACAAACAATAAATGCTGAAGGTGTTGTGGAGAAATGCATACCCTCAACTTCAAGTGGGACGTAACTTGAAAAGGGCCACGAATGAGAACAGAATGGAGGTGCCTTAAAAAGGTAAACATTGAGCTACCGTATGATCCAGCAGGCCCACTCCTCGACCTATAATCTAAGAAGAAAGAATTGGAAAGACACAGGCAGGCAAATCTGCATGGCACAGTATTACAATAGCCAAGATATGGAAGTAACCAAAAAGTCCACCAACAGATGGGTGGACAAAGAAGAACTCCTCCATGTACAGATGGAATATTCGCTAGTGAAAACAATGAAACAATGCCATTTGCAGCACCATACATGAGTCTAGACGTAATCACGCCACCTGTAGTAAGTGAGAAAGCAAAAGACACATATCCTATCATATCACTTTTAGGAGTTACTTAAAATTGATACCAATGAAGATATTTCCACAGAGAAAGGCAATCACAGATTCATTAAAAAAACTTATGGTTCACCAAATAGAAAGGGATGAGGATTGGATACATTACCATATTGGGGTTAACAGAGATATACATACCATGTGAAATATATAATCACCAAAGACGTACGGAAGACCAGGAGAAGACTACTCAACATTGTGTCATAACCTACATGGGAAAAGGATGCGAGGAAGAATAGATTCACGTATATGTGTGAAAGAACCACATCTTGCACACCTAGAACAAACAAACCATTGTAATCAAATTTGCTGGGATAAAAAATAAAAACTAAATTACAATTATGAACAAGAAGTAATGAGACATAAACATAAAGTGCTTTTTTCCTGGCACATTCCATTCGAATTTACAACCTAGAACACCACTTCCATTAAGGCTCTGTTTCCCCACTTACCAAATTTGGTAAAGGAGAAATGCTGCCACCTTGTGGTCGTTTCCTGCAAGAGCAGCTTTAAACTCACAGCTAATGGTCACTTAACATTCACAAGGACTCAGGGCTGTAAAGGACACCTGCCCTAAAAAATTGTGCTGAAGTAGGGAATGGACAAAAAAATTCAAAACAGGCAAATGTTTCAAGAAGAGAGTATGAGGAGTTAGGTTTTACTCACGCTCTTTTAAAAAAAAAGGAAAATGGATAAAAGCTCAACCTCAGGGAGTGTTAGACCCATGCAATCTAATCTACAAAAAGTTTCAACTTAGACCCGTCGACTGACCATCAGCAAAATGTCTACAAACAATAAATGCTGACGGGGTTTTCAAGAACTGTGTCCCGTCTACCTGCTGGTGAGACGTAAATGGGTAACAGCCAATAATGAGAAGAGAAAGGAGCTGTGTTTAAAAGTAAAAATGGAGGTACCATTCAATCCAGCAGGCGCACCATTGGACCTCTCACCTGAGAAGACAAGAATCGAGAAGACACAGGCCGCAAAAGCTGCAGTGAAGCCTTATTCACAATAGCCAAGACAGTGAAGCAATCAAAATATCCAACAAGAGGTGAATGGATAAAGAAGAAGTGGTCCACGTACACAATGGAATATTAGCCATGGAAAACAATGAACCATTGCTCTTTGAGGCACCACAAATGAGTCTGGAGATAATCACGAAACATGAGGTAACTCGGAAACCAAAGACCTGTATTCTATGATATCACTTATAGGCGTTATGTAATAACTGACACAAATGAATATATTTCCACAGAGAAAGACACTCACAGACTTAGAAAACAAACTATGCTCATGTAAAAGGAAAGGTGGGGGGAATGGATAAGTTAAGATTAGTGTTGCTCTATGTATACAAACACATAGTATATACATATCTCAAAAAGACCGACCATGGAGCAAGGGAGGTCTGTGGAACCCTCTGTAACATTTTACATGGGAAGAGGATCTGTACTTGAATAGACATATATAATGTACAAATGAACCAGATTGTGTACACCTAGGACAGACAATATTCGAAGCTTTACCCCAATTAAAAAAAAATTTTAAAACCAAGAAGAAATAATGAGACATAAACTTATGGGGGTTTCTCCAGGCACATTCCAATTTAATTTACAACCTAGGAACACGACTTCCAGAAAGGCTCTGCTGCCCTAGTACCCAGATTTAGGAGTGGAGAAATGCTGCCTGCTTGAGGCCACTTCCCACAACAGCAGCTTTAAACCCATTGCTAAGGGTCACTAAATATTCACCAAACTTGCAGTTCGGGAAATGACACCTTCTCTCTAAAAAAATTCTGGGGTGGAAAATCGACCAAAAATTTCAAAATAGGGCAACCTTCCAAGAAGAAAATTTCAAGAGATATATTGTACTCCCAACTGTTTCCTTTTTTTTAACAGAAAAGAAAACGGTGGAGAAAAATGATGAGTTTTACGAATTTTCAAAGACATGCAAACCCAAATTACAAAACCCTATCAGCACACAGCAGCCAGTAGGGCCATTAGCATAAAGGCAGCAAACAATAAATGCTAAATCGATTGTGGAGAAATGCATACCCTCGATTCTGAGGGGGACGTGGTAAGAGCCACTAATGAAAACACAAAGAAGGTGCTTTGAAAAGGGAAAAACTGTGCTACCAGACAATCAGTCACACCCACTGCTGGGCCTATCACCTGAGAAAATGAGAATCAAAAAGTCACAGGCTGGCAATCCTGCACTCCAACAATATTTACCATAGCCAACACTTGGAAGCAATGAAAATGTCCATCAACCGAGGAATGCGCAAAGTAGAAGTGGTCCACGTGCACACTGGGGAATTACTCCAATAAAAACTAAAAATTAAATTTAAAAATCCAACAAAAGTAAGGAGACATCAGCTTGTGTGGGTTTGTCCGGGCACACTCCACTCTAATTTATAACCGAGAAACACCACAGGCCGCAAGGGCTTTTCCCTAGTTACCATGGTGGGGACATAGAAAGGCTGCCGCCCTCTGGCATTTACCTGCAAAAGCAGCTTTAAAGCCTGTGCTAATGGTCATTTCATAGGAACAAGTACTGCAGAACTGTAAATGAAACCTGCCCTCAAAATGTCTTGAGGGAGGTAATGGCCAAAATATTTCAAAATGAGACACATACTTTAAGAGAACACTTTGAAGAACTAAGGGGTAATCACAGGTTGAAAAATAAAAAGGACATGCCTTAAAGCTCAATTTCAATGGATTATGAGGCACAGGCGAATTCAACCACAAAGAGGTATCAGCTCACACTTGTCAGAATAACTATCAGCAAGGAAACTACAAACAATAAATGCTGAAGGTGTTGTGGAGAAATGCATACCCTCAACTTCAAGTGGGACGTAACTTGAAAAGGGCCACGAATGAGAACAGAATGGAGGTGCCTTAAAAAGGTAAACATTGAGCTACCGTATGATCCAGCAGGCCCACTCCTCGACCTATAATCTAAGAAGAAAGAATTGGAAAGACACAGGCAGGCAAATCTGCCTGGCACAGTATTACGATAGCCAAGATATGGAAGTAACCAAAAAGTCCACCAACAGATGGGTGGACAAAGAAGAACTCCTCCATGTACAGATGGAATATTCGCTAGTGAAAAAAATGAAACAATGCCATTTGCAGCACCATACATGAGTCTAGACGTAATCACGCCACCTGTAGTCAGTGAGAAAGCAAAAGACACATATCCTATCATATCACTTTTAGGAGTTACTTAAAAATTGATACCAATGAAGATATTTCCACAGAGAAAGGCAATCACAGATTCATTAAAAAAACTTATGGTTCACCAAATAGAAAGGGATGAGTATTGGATACATTACTATATTGGGGTTAACAGAGATATACATACCATGTGAAATATATAATCACCAAAGACGTACAGAAGACCAGGAGAAGACTACTCAACATTGTGTCATAACCTACATGGGAAAAGGATGCGAGGAAGAATAGATTCACGTATATGTGTGAAAGAACCACATCTTGCACACCTAGAAAAAACAAACCATTGTAATCAAATTTGCTGGGATAAAAAATAAAAAGTAAATTACAATTATGAAAAAGAAGTAATGAGACATAAACATAAAGTGCTTTTTCCCTGGCACATTCCATTCGAATTTACAACCTAGAACACCACTTCCATTAAGGCTCTGTTTCCCCAGTTACCAAATTTGGTAAAGGAGAAATGCTGCCACCTTGTGGCCGTTTCCTGGAAGAGCAGCTTTAAACTCACAGCTAATGGTCACTTAACATTCACAAGGACTCAGGGCTGTAAAGGACACCTGCCCTAAAAAATTGTGCTGAAGTAGGGAATGGACAAAAAAATTCAAAACAGGCAAATGTTTCAAGAAGAGAGTATGAGGAGTTAGGTTTTACTCACGCTCTTTTAAAAAAAAAGGAAAATGGATAAAAGCTCAACCTCAGGGCGTGTTAGACCCATGCAATCTAATCTACAAAAAGTTTCAACTTAGACCCGTCGACTGACCATCAGCAAAATGTCTACAAACAATAAATGCTGACGGGGTTTTCAAGAACTGTGTCCCGTCTACCTGCTGGTGAGACGTAAATGGGTAACAGCCAATAATGAGAAGAGAAAGGAGCTGTGTTTAAAAGTAAAAATGGAGGTACCATTCAATCCAGCAGGCGCACCATTGGACCTCTCACCTGAGAAGACAAGAATCGAGAAGACACAGGCCACAAAAGCTGCAGTGCAGCCTTATTCACAATAGCCAAGACAGTGAAGCAATCAAAATATCCAACAAGAGGTGAATGGATAAAGAAGAAGTGGTCCATGTACACAATGGAATATTAGCCATGGAAAACAATGAACCATTGCTCTTTGAGGCACCACAAATGAGTCTGGAGATAATCACGAAACATGAGGTAACTCGGAAACCAAAGACCTGTATTCTATGATATCACTTATAGGCGTTATCTAATAACTGACACAAATGAATATATTTCCACAGAGAAAGACACACACAGACTTAGAAAACAAACTATGCTCATCTAAAAGGAAAGGTGGGGGGAATATATAAGTTAAGATTAGTGTTGCTCTATGTATACAAACACATAGTATATACATATCTCAAAAAGACCGACCATGGAGCAAGGGAGGTCTGTGGAACCCTCTGTAACATTTTACATGGGAAGAGGATCTGTACTTGAATAGACATATATAATGTACAAATGAACCAGATTGTGTACACCTAGGACAGACAATATTCGAAGCTTTACCACAATTAAAAAAATTTTTAAAACCAAGAAGAAATAATGAGACATAAACTTATGGGGGTTTCTCCAGGCACATTCCAATTTAATTTACAACCTAGGAACACGACTTCCAGAAAGGCTCTGCTGCCCTAGTACCCAGATTTGGGAGTGGAGAAATGCTGCCTGCTTGAGGCCACTTCCCACAACAGCAGCTTTAAACCCATTGCTAAGGGTCACTAAATATTCACCAAACTTGCAGTTCGGGAAATGACACCTGCTCTCTAAAAAAATTCTGAGGTGGAAAATCGACCAAAAATTTCAAAATAGGGCAACCTTCCAAGAAGAAAATTTCAAGAGATATATTGTACTCCCAATTGTTTCCTTTTTTTTAACAGAAAAGAAAACGGTGGAGAAAAATGATGAGTTTTACGAATTTTCAAAGACATGCAAACCCAAATTACAAAACCCTATCAGCACACAGCAGCCAGTAGGGCCATTAGCATAAAGGCAGCAAACAATAAATGCTAAATCGATTGTGGAGAAATGCATACCCTCGATTCTAAGGGGGACATGGTAAGAGCCACTAATGAAAACACAAAGAAGGTGCTTTGAAAAGGGAAACACGGTGCTACCAGTCAATCAATCACACCCACTGCTGGGCCTATCACCTGAGAAAATGAGAATCAAAAAGTCACAGGCTGGCAATCCTGCACTCCAACAATATTTACCATAGCCAACACTTGGAAGCAATGAAAATGTCCATCAACCGAGGAATGCGCAAAGTAGAAGTGGTCCACGTGCACACTGGGGAATTACTCCAATAAAAACTAAAAATTAAATTTAAAAATCCAACAAAAGTAAGGAGACATCAGCTTGTGTGGGTTTGTCCGGGCACACTCCACTCTAATTTATAACCGAGAAACACCACAGGCGGCAAGGGCTTTTCCCTAGTTACCATGGTGGGGACATAGAAAGGCTGCCGCCCTCTGGCATTTACCTGCAAAAGCAGCTTTAAAGCCTGTGCTAATGGTCATTTCATAGGAACAAGTACTGCAGAACTGTAAATGAAACCTGCCCTCAAAATGTCTTGAGGGAGGTAATGGCCAAAATATTTCAAAATGAGACACATACTTTAAGAGAACACTTTGAAGAATGAAGGGGTAATCACAGGTTGAAAAATAAAAAGGACATGCCTTAAAGCTCAATTTCAATGGATTATGAGGCACAGGCGAATTCAACCACAAAGAGGTATCAGCTCACACTTGTCAGAATAACTATCAGCAAGGAAACTACAAACAATAAATGCTGAAGGTGTTGTGGAGAAATGCATACCCTCAACTTCAAGTGGGACGTAACTTGAAAAGGGCCACGAATGAGAACAGAATGGAGGTGCCTTAAAAAGGTAAACATTGAGCTACCGTATGATCCAGCAGGCCCACTCCTCGACCTATAATCTAAGAAGAAAGAATTGGAAAGACACAGGCAGGCAAATCTGCATGGCACAGTATTACGATAGCCAAGATATGGAAGTAACCAAAAAGTCCACCAACAGATGGGTGGACAAAGAAGAACTCCTCCATGTACAGATGGAATATTCGCTAGTGAAAAAAATGAAACAATGCCATTTGCAGCACCATACATGAGTCTAGACGTAATCAAGCCACCTGTAGTCAGTGAGAAAGCAAAAGACACATATCCTATCATATCACTTTTAGGAGTTACTTAAAAATTGATACCAATGAAGATATTTCCACAGAGAAAGGCAATCACAGATTCATTAAAAAAACTTATGGTTCACCAAATAGAAAGGGATGAGTATTGGATACATTACTATATTGGGGTTAACAGAGATATACATACCATGTGAAATATATAATCACCAAAGACGTACGGAAGACCAGGAGAAGACTACTGAACATTGTGTCATAACCTACATGGGAAAAGGATGCGAGGAAGAATAGATTCACGTATATGTTTGAAAGAACCACATCTTGCACACCTAGAAAAAACAAACCATTGTAATCAAATTTGCTGGGATAAAAAATAAAAAGTAAATTACAATTATGAAAAAGAAGTAATGAGACATAAACATAAAGTGCTTTTTCCCTGGCACATTCCATTCGAATTTACAACCTAGAACACCACTTCCATTAAGGCTCTGTTTCCCCAGTTACCAAATTTGGTAAAGGAGAAATGCTGCCACCTTGTGGCCGTTTCCTGCAAGAGCAGCTTTAAACTCACAGCTAATGGTCACTTAACATTCACAAGGACTCAGGGCTGTAAAGGACACCTGCCCTAAAAAATTGTGCTGAAGTAGGGAATGGACAAAAAAATTCAAAACAGGCAAATGTTTCAAGAAGAGAGTATGAGGAGTTAAGTTTTACTCACGCTCTTTTAAAAAAAAAGGAAAATGGATAAAAGCTCAACCTCAGGGAGTGTTAGACCCATGCAATCTAATCTACAAAAAGTTTCAACTTAGACCAGTCGACTGACCATCAGCAAAATGTCTACAAACAATAAATGCTGACGGGGTTTTCAAGAACTGTGTCCCGTCTACCTGCTGGTGAGACGTAAATGGGTAACAGCCAATAATGAGAAGAGAAAGGAGCTGTGTTTAAAAGTAAAAATGGAGGTACCATTCAATCCAGCAGGCGCACCATTGGACCTCTCACCTGAGAAGACAAGAATCGAGAAGACACAGGCCGCAAAAGCTGCAGTGAAGCCTTATTCACAATAGCCAAGACAGTGAAGCAATCAAAATATCCAACAAGAGGTGAATGGATAAAGAAGAAGTGGTCCACGTACACAATGGAATATTAGCCATGGAAAACAATGAACCATTGCTCTTTGAGGCACCACAAATGAGTCTGGAGATAATCACGAAACATGAGGTAACTCGGAAACCAAAGACCTGTATTCTATGATATCACTTATACGCGTTATGTAATAACTGACACAAATGAATATATTTCCACTGAGAAAGACACTCACAGACTTAGAAATCAAACTATGCTCATCTAAAAGGAAAGGTGGGGGGAATGGATAAGTTAAGATTAGTGTTGCTCTATGTATACAAACACATAGTATATACATATCTCAAAAAGACCGACCATGGAGCAAGGGAGGTCTGTGGAACCCTCTGTAACATTTTACATGGGAAGAGGATCTGTACTTGAATAGACATATATAATGTACAAATGAACCAGATTGTGTACACCTAGGACAGACAATATTCGAAGCTTTACCACAATTAAAAAAAATTTTAAAACCAAGAAGAAATAATGAGACATAAATTTATGGGGGTTTCTCCAGGCACATTCCAATTTAATTTACAACCTAGGAATACGACTTCCAGAAAGGCACTGCTGCCCTAGTACCCAGATTTGGGAGTGGAGAAATGCTGCCTGCTTGAGGCCACTTCCCACAACAGCAGCTTTAAACCCATTGCTAAGGGTCACTAAATATTCACCAAACTTGCAGTTCGGGAAATGACACCTACTCTCTAAAAAAATTCTGGGGTGGAAAATCGACCAAAAATTTCAAAATAGGGCAACCTTCCAAGAAGAAAATTTCAAGAGATATATTGTACTCCCAACTGTTTCCTTTTTTTTTAACAGAAAAGAAAACGGTGGAGAAAAATGATGAGTTTTACGAATTTTCAAAGACATGCAAACCCAAATTACAAAACCCTATCAGCACACAGCAGCCAGTAGGGCCATTAGCATAAAGGCAGCAAACAATAAATGCTAAATCGATTGTGGAGAAATGCATACCCTCGATTCTGAGGGGGACGTGGTAAGAGCCACTAATGAAAACACAAAGAAGGTGCTTTGAAAAGGGAAACACGGTGCTACCAGTCAATCAATCACACCCACTGCTGGGCCTATCACCTGAGAAAATGAGAATCAAAAAGTCACAGGCTGGCAATCCTGCACTCCAACAATATTTACCATAGCCAACACTTGGAAGCAATGAAAATGTCCATCAACCGAGGAATGCGCAAAGTAGAAGTGGTCCACGTGCACACTGGGGAACTACTCCAATAAAAACTAAAAATTAAATTTAAAAATCCAACAAAAGTAAGGAGACATCAGCTTGTGTGGGTTTGTCCGGGCACACTCCACTCTAATTTATAACCGAGAAACACCACAGGCCGCAAGGGCTTTTCCCTAGTTACCATGGTGGGGACATAGAAAGGCTGCCGCCCTCTGGCATTTACCTGCAAAAGCAGCTTTAAAGCCTGTGCTAATGGTCATTTCATAGGAACAAGTACTGCAGAACTGTAAATGAAACCTGCCCTCAAAATGTCTTGAGGGAGGTAATGGCCAAAACATTTCAAAATGTGACACATACTTTAAGAGAACACTTTGAAGAACTAAGGGGTAATCACAGGTTGAAAAATAAAAAGGACATGCCTTAAATCTCAATTTCAACGGATTATGAGGCACAGGCGAATTCAACCACAAAGAGGTATCAGCTCACACTTGTCAGAATAACCATCAGCAAGGAAACTACAAACAATAAATGCTGAAGGTGTTGTGGAGAAATGCATACCCTCAACTTCAAGTGGGACGTAACTTGAAAAGGGCCACGAATGAGAACAGAATGGAGGTGCCTTAAAAAGGTAAACATTGAGCTACCGTATGATCCAGCAGGCCCACTCCTCGACCTATAATCTAAGAAGAAAGAATTGGAAAGACACAGGCAGGCAAATCTGCATGGCACAGTATTACAATAGCCAAGATATGGAAGTAACCAAAAAGTCCACCAACAGATGGATGGACAAAGAAAAACTCCTCCATGTACAGATGGAATATTCGCTAGTGAAAAAAATGAAACAATGCCATTTGCAGCACCATACATGAGTCTAGACGTAATCACGCCACCTGTAGTAAGTGAGAAAGCAAAAGACACATATCCTATCATATCACTTTTAGGAGTTACTTAAAAATTGATACCAATGAAGATATTTACACAGAGAAAGGCAATCACAGATTCATTAAAAAAACTTATGGTTCACCAAATAGAAAGGGATGAGGATTGGATACATTACCATATTGGGGTTAACAGAGATATACATACCATGTGAAATATATAATCACCAAAGATGTACGGAAGACCAGGAGAAGACTACTCAACATTGTGTCATAACCTACATGGGAAAAGGATGCGAGGAAAAATAGATTCACGTATATGTGTGAAAGAACCACATCTTGCACACCTAGAACAAACAAACCATTGTAATCAAATTTGCTGGGATAAAAAATAAAAAGTAAATTACAATTATGAACAAGAAGTAATGAGACATAAACATAAAGTGCTTTTTTCCTGACACATTCCATTCGAATTTACAACCTAGAACACCACTTCCATTAAGGCTCTGTTTCCCCACTTACCAAATTTGGTAAAGGAGAAATGCTGCCACCTTGTGGCCGTTTCCTGCAAGAGCAGCTTTAAACTCACAGCTAATGGTCACTTAACATTCACAAGGACTCAGGTCTGTAAAGGACACCTGCCCTAAAAATTTGTGCTGAAGTAGGAAATGGACAAAAAAATTCACAACAGGCAAATGTTTCAAGAAGAGAGTATGAGGAGTTAAGTTTTACTCACGCTCTTTTAAAAAAAAAGGAAAATGGATAAAAGCTCAACCTCAGGGAGTGTTAGACCCATGCAATCTAATCTACAAAAAGTTTCAAATTAGACCAGTCGACGGACCATCAGCAAAATGTCTACAAACAATAAATGCTGACGGGGTTTTCAAGAACTGTGTCCCCTCTACCTGCTGGTGAGACGTAAAGGGGTAACAGCCAATAATGAGAAGAGAAAGGAGCTGTGTTTAAAAGTAAAAATGGAGGTACCATTCAATCCAGCAGGCGCACCATTGGACCTCTCACCTGAGAAGACAAGAATCGAGAAGACACAGGCCGCAAAAGCTGCAGTGCAGCCTTATTCACAATAGCCAAGACAGTGAAGCAATCAAAATATCCAACAAGAGGTGAATGGATAAAGAAGAAGTGGTCCATGTACACAATGGAATATTAGCCATGGAAAACAATGAACCATTGCTCTTTGAGGCACCACAAATGAGTCTGGAGATAATCACGAAACATGAGGTAACTCGGAAACCAAAGACCTGTATTCTATGATATCACTTATAGGCGTTATCTAATAACTGACACAAATGAATATATTTCCACAGAGAAAGACACTCACAGACTTAGAAAACAAACTATGCTCATGTAAAAGGAAAGGTGGGGGGAATGGATAAGTTAAGATTAGTGTTGCTATATGTATACAAACACATAGTATATACATATCTCAAAAAGACCGACCATGGAGCAAGGGAGGTCTGTGGAACCCTCTGTAACATTTTACATGGGAAGAGGATCTGTACTTGAATAGACATATATAATGTACAAATGAACCAGATTGTGTACACCTAGGACAGACAATATTCGAAGCTTTACCCCAATTAAAAAAAATTTTAAAACCAAGAAGAAATAATGAGACATAAACTTATGGGGGTTTCTCCAGGCACATTCCAATTTAATTTACAACCTAGGAACACGACTTCCAGAAAGGCTCTGCTGCCCTAGTACCCAGATTTAGGAGTGGAGAAATGCTGCCTGCTTGAGGCCACTTCCCACAACAGCAGCTTTAAACCCATTGCTAAGGGTCACTAAATATTCACCAAACTTGCAGTTCGGGAAATGACACCTGCTCTCTAAAAAAATTCTGGGGTGGAAAATCGACCAAAAATTTCAAAATAGGGCAACCTTCCAAGAAGAAAATTTCAAGAGATATATTGTACTCCCAATTGTTTCCTTTTTTTTAACAGAAAAGAAAACGGTGGAGAAAAATGATGAGTTTTACGAATTTTCAAAGACATGCAAACCCAAATTACAAAACCCTATCAGCACACAGCAGCCAGTAGGGCCATTAGCATAAAGGCAGCAAACAATAAATGCTAAATCGATTGTGGAGAAATGCATACCCTCGATTCTGAGGGGGACGTGGTAAGAGCCACTAATGAAAACACAAAGAAGGTGCTTTGAAAAGGGAAACACGGTGCTACCAGTCAATCAATCACACCCACTGCTGGGCCTATCACCTGAGAAAATGAGAATCAAAAAGTCACAGGCTGGCAATCCTGCACTCCAACAATATTTACCATAGCCAACACTTGGAAGCAATGAAAATGTCCATCAACCGAGGAATGCGCAAAGTAGAAGTGGTCCACGTGCACACTGGGGAACTACTCCAATAAAAACTAAAAATTAAATTTAAAAATCCAACAAAAGTAAGGAGACATCAGCTTGTGTGGGTTTGTCCGGGCACACTCCACTCTAATTTATAACCGAGAAACACCACAGGCCGCAAGGGCTTTTCCCTAGTTACCATGGTGGGGACATAGAAAGGCTGCCGCCCTCTGGCATTTACCTGCAAAAGCAGCTTTAAAGCCTGTGCTAATGGTCATTTCATAGGAACAAGTACTGCAGAACTGTAAATGAAACCTGCCCTCAAAATGTCTTGAGGGAGGTAATGGCCAAAACATTTCAAAATGTGACACATACTTTAAGAGAACACTTTGAAGAACTAAGGGGTAATCACAGGTTGAAAAATAAAAAGGACATGCCTTAAATCTCAATTTCAACGGATTATGAGGCACAGGCGAATTCAACCACAAAGAGGTATCAGCTCACACTTGTCAGAATAACCATCAGCAAGGAAACTACAAACAATAAATGCTGAAGGTGTTGTGGAGAAATGCATACCCTCAACTTCAAGTGGGACGTAACTTGAAAAGGGCCACGAATGAGAACAGAATGGAGGTGCCTTAAAAAGGTAAACATTGAGCTACCGTATGATCCAGCAGGCCCACTCCTCGACCTATAATCTAAGAAGAAAGAATTGGAAAGACACAGGCAGGCAAATCTGCATGGCACAGTATTACAATAGCCAAGATATGGAAGTAACCAAAAAGTCCACCAACAGATAGGTGGACAAAGAAGAACTCCTCCATGTACAGATGGAATATTCGCTAGTGAAAACAATGAAACAATGCCATTTGCAGCACCATACATGAGTCTAGACGTAATCACGCCACCTGTAGTAAGTGAGAAAGCAAAAGACACATATCCTATCATATCACTTTTAGGAGTTACTTAAAATTGATACCAATGAAGATATTTCCACAGAGAAAGGCAATCACAGATTCATTAAAAAAACTTATGGTTCACCAAATAGAAAGGGATGAGGATTGGATACATTACCATATTGGGGTTAACAGAGATATACATACCATGTGAAATATATAATCACCAAAGACGTACGGAAGACCAGGAGAAGACTACTCAACATTGTGTCATAACCTACATGGGAAAAGGATGCGAGGAAGAATAGATTCACGTATATGTGTGAAAGAACCACATCTTGCACACCTAGAACAAACAAACCATTGTAATCAAATTTGCTGGGATAAAAAATAAAAAGTAAATTACAATTATGAACAAGAAGTAATGAGACATAAACATAAAGTGCTTTTTTCCTGGCACATTCCATTCGAATTTACAACCTAGAACACCACTTCCATTAAGGCTCTGTTTCCCCACTTACCAAATTTGGTAAAGGAGAAATGCTGCCACCTTGTGGTCGTTTCCTGCAAGAGCAGCTTTAAACTCACAGCTAATGGTCACTTAACATTCACAAGGACTCAGGGCTGTAAAGGACACCTGCCCTAAAAAATTGTGCTGAAGTAGGGAATGGACAAAAAAATTCAAAACAGGGAAATGTTTCAAGAAGAGAGTATGAGGAGTTAAGTTTTACTCACGCTCTTTTAAAAAAAAAGGAAAATGGATAAAAGCTCAACCTCAGGGAGTGTTAGACCCATGCAATCTAATCTACAAAAAGTTTCAACTTAGACCAGTCGACTGACCATCAGCAAAATGTCTACAAACAATAAATGCTGACGGGGTTTTCAAGAACTGTGTCCCGTCTACCTGCTGGTGAGACGTAAATGGGTAACAGCCAATAATGAGAAGAGCAAGGAGCTGTGTTTAAAAGTAAAAATGGAGGTACCATTCAATCCAGCAGGCGCACCATTGGACCTCTCACCTGAGAAGACAAGAATCGAGAAGACACAGGCCGCAAAAGCTGCAGTGAAGCCTTATTCACAATAGCCAAGACAGTGAAGCAATCAAAATATCCAACAAGAGGTGAATGGATAAAGAAGAAGTGGTCCACGTACACAATGGAATATTAGCCATGGAAAACAATGAACCATTGCTCTTTGAGGCACCACAAATGAGTCTGGAGATAATCACGAAAATGAGGTAACTCGGAAACCAAAGACCTGTATTCTATGATATCACTTATAGGCGTTATCTAATAACTGACACAAATGAATATATTTCCACTGAGAAAGACACTCACAGACTTAGAAATCAAACTATGCTCATCTAAAAGGAAAGGTGGGGGGAATGGATAAGTTAAGATTAGTGTTGCTATATGTATACAAACACATAGTATATACATATCTCAAAAAGACCGACCATGGAGCAAGGGAGGTCTGTGGAACCCTCTGTAACATTTTACATGGGAAGAGGATCTGTACTTGAATAGACATATATAATGTACAAATGAACCAGATTGTGTACACCTAGGACAGACAATATTCGAAGCTTTACCCCAATTAAAAAAAATTTTAAAACCAAGAAGAAATAATGAGACATAAACTTATGGGGGTTTCTCCAGGCACATTCCAATTTAATTTACAACCTAGGAACACGACTTCCAGAAAGGCTCTGCTGCCCTAGTACCCAGATTTGGGAGTGGAGAAATGCTGCCTGCTTGAGGCCACTTCCCACAACAGCAGCTTTAAACCCATTGCTAAGGGTCACTAAATATTCACCAAACTTGCAGTTCGGGAAATGACACCTTCTCTCTAAAAAAATTCTGGGGTGGAAAATCGACCAAAAATTTCAAAATAGGGCAACCTTCCAAGAAGAAAATTTCAAGAGATATATTGTACTCCCAACTGTTTCCTTTTTTTTAACAGAAAAGAAAACGGTGGAGAAAAATGATGAGTTTTACGAATTTTCAAAGACATGCAAACCCAAATTACAAAACCCTATCAGCACACAGCAGCCAGTACGGCCATTAGCATAAAGGCAGCAAACAATAAATGCTAAATCGATTGTGGAGAAATGCATACCCTCGATTCTGAGGGGGACGTGGTAAGAGCCACTAATGAAAACACAAAGAAGGTGCTTTGAAAAGGGAAACACGGTGCTACCAGTCAATCAATCACACCCACTGCTGGGCCTATCACCTGAGAAAATGAGAATCAAAAAGTCACAGGCTGGCAATCCTGCACTCCAACAATATTTACCATAGCCAACACTTGGAAGCAATGAAAATGTCCATCAACCGAGGAATGCGCAAAGTAGAAGTGGTCCACGTGCACACTGGGGAACTACTCCAATAAAAACTAAAAATTAAATTTAAAAATCCAACAAAAGTAAGGAGACATCAGCTTGTGTGGGTTTGTCCGGGCACACTCCACTCTAATTTATAACCGAGAAACACCACAGGCCGCAAGGGCTTTTCCCTAGTTACCATGGTGGGGACATAGAAAGGCTGCCGCCCTCTGGCATTTACCTGCAAAAGCAGCTTTAAAGCCTGTGCTAATGGTCATTTCATAGGAACAAGTACTGCAGAACTGTAAATGAAACCTGCCCTCAAAATGTCTTGAGGGAGGTAATGGCCAAAACATTTCAAAATGTGACACATACTTTAAGAGAACACTTTGAAGAACTAAGGGGTAATCACAGGTTGAAAAATAAAAAGGACATGCCTTAAATCTCAATTTCAACGGATTATGAGGCACAGGCGAATTCAACCACAAAGAGGTATCAGCTCACACTTGTCAGAATAACCATCAGCAAGGAAACTACAAACAATAAATGCTGAAGGTGTTGTGGAGAAATGCATACCCTCAACTTCAAGTGGGACGTAACTTGAAAAGGGCCACGAATGAGAACAGAATGGAGGTGCCTTAAAAAGGTAAACATTGAGCTACCGTATGATCCAGCAGGCCCACTCCTCGACCTATAATCTAAGAAGAAAGAATTGGAAAGACACAGGCAGGCAAATCTGCATGGCACAGTATTACAATAGCCAAGATATGGAAGTAACCAAAAAGTCCACCAACAGATGGGTGGACAAAGAAAAACTCCTCCATGTACAGATGGAATATTCGCTAGTGAAAAAAATGAAACAATGCCATTTGCAGCACCATACATGAGTCTAGACGTAATCACGCCACCTGTAGTAAGTGAGAAAGCAAAAGACACATATCCTATCATATCACTTTTAGGAGTTACTTAAAAATTGATACCAATGAAGATATTTCCACAGAGAAAGGCAATCACAGATTCATTAAAAAATCTTATGGTTCACCAAATAGAAAGGGATGAGGATTGGATACATTACCATATTGGGGTTAACAGAGATATACATACCATGTGAAATATATAATCACCAAAGACGTACGGAAGACCAGGAGAAGACTACTCAACATTGTGTCATAACCTACATGGGAAAAGGATGCGAGGAAAAATAGATTCACGTATATGTGTGAAAGAACCACATCTTGCACACCTAGAACAAACAAACCATTGTAATCAAATTTGCTGGGATAAAAAATAAAAAGTAAATTACAATTATGAACAAGAAATAATGAGACATAAACATAAAGTGCTTTTTTCCTGACACATTCCATTCTAATTTACAACCTAGAACACCACTTCCATTAAGGCTCTGTTTCCCCAGTTACCAAATTTGGTAAAGGAGAAATGCTGCCACCTTGTGGCCGTTTCCTGCAAGAGCAGCTTTAAACTCACAGCTAATGGTCACTTAACATTCACAAGGACTCAGGGCTGTAAAGGACACCTGCCCTAAAAATTTGTGCTGAAGTAGGAAATGGACAAAAAAATTCACAACAGGCAAATGTTTCAAGAAGAGAGTATGAGGAGTTAAGTTTTACTCACGCTCTTTTAAAAAAAAAGGAAAATGGATAAAAGCTCAACCTCAGGGAGTGTTAGACCCATGCAATCTAATCTACAAAAAGTTTCAACTTAGACCAGTCGACGGACCATCAGCAAAATGTCTACAAACAATAAATGCTGACGGGGTTTTCAAGAACTGTGTCCCCTCTACCTGCTGGTGAGACGTAAAGGGGTAACAGCCAATAATGAGAAGAGAAAGGAGCTGTGTTTAAAAGTAAAAATGGAGGTACCATTCAATCCAGCAGGCGCACCATTGGACCTCTCACCTGAGAAGACAAGAATCGAGAAGACACAGGCCGCAAAACCTGCAGTGCAGCCTTATTCACAATAGCCAAGACAGTGAAGCAATCAAAATATCCAACAAGAGGTGAATGGATAAAGAAGAAGTGGTCCATGTACACAATGGAATATTAGCCATGGAAAACAATGAACCATTGCTCTTTGAGGCACCACAAATGAGTCTGGAGATAATCACGAAACATGAGGTAACTCGGAAACCAAAGACCTGTATTCTATGATATCACTTATAGGCGTTATCTAATAACTGACACAAATGAATATATTTCCACAGAGAAAGACACTCACAGACTTAGAAAACAAACTATGCTCATGTAAAAGGAAAGGTGGGGGGAATGGATAAGTTAAGATTAGTGTTGCTCTATGTATACAAACACATAGTATATACATATCTCAAAAAGACCGACCATGGAGCAAGGGAGGTCTGTGGAACCCTCTGTAACATTTTACATGGGAAGAGGATCTGTACTTGAATAGACATATATAATGTACAAATGAACCAGATTGTGTACACCTAGGACAGACAATATTCGAAGCTTTACCACAATTAAAAAAAAATTTAAAACCAAGAAGAAATAATGAGACATAAACTTATGGGGGTTTCTCCAGGCACATTCCAATTTAATTTACAACCTAGGAACACGACTTCCAGAAAGGCTCTGCTGCCCTAGTACCCAGATTTAGGAGTGGAGAAATGCTGCCTGCTTGAGGCCACTTCCCACAACAGCAGCTTTAAACCCATTGCTAAGGGTCACTAAATATTCACCAAACTTGCAGTTCGGGAAATGACACCTTCTCTCTAAAAAAATTCTGGGGTGGAAAATCGACCAAAAATTTCAAAATAGGGCAACCTTCCAAGAAGAAAATTTCAAGAGATATATTGTACTCCCAACTGTTTCCTTTTTTTTTAACAGAAAAGAAAACGGTGGAGAAAAATGATGAGTTTTACGAATTTTCAAAGACATGCAAACCCAAATTACAAAACCCTATCAGCACACAGCAGCCAGTAGGGCCATTAGCATAAAGGCAGCAAACAATAAATGCTAAATCGATTGTGGAGAAATGCATACCCTCGATTCTGAGGGGGACGTGGTAAGAGCCACTAATGAAAACACAAAGAAGGTGCTTTGAAAAGGGAAAAACGGTGCTACCAGTCAATCAGTCACACCCACTGCTGGGCCTATTACCTGAGAAAATGAGAATCAAAAAGTCACAGGCTGGCAATCCTGCACTCCAACAATATTTACCATAGCCAACACTTGGAAGCAATGAAAATGTCCATCAACCGAGGAATGCGCAAAGTAGAAGTGGTCCACGTGCACACTGGGGAATTACTCCAATAAAAACTCAAAATTAAATTTAAAAATCCAACAAAAGAAAGGAGACATCAGCTTGTGTGGGTTTGTCCGGGCACACTCCACTCTAATTTATAACCGAGAAACACCACAGGCCGCAAGGGCTTTTCCCTAGTTACCATGGTGGGGACATACAAAGGCTGCCGCCCTCTGGCATTTACCTGCAAAAGCAGCTTTAAAGCCTGTGCTAATGGTCATTTCATAGGAACAAGTACTGCAGAACTGTAAATGAAACCTGCCCTCAAAATGTCTTGAGGGAGGTAATGGCCAAAACATTTCAAAATGTGACACATACTTTAAGAGAACACTTTGAAGAACTAAGGGGTAATCACAGGTTGAAAAATAAAAAGGACATGCCTTAAATCTCAATTTCAACGGATTATGAGGCACAGGCGAATTCAACCACAAAGAGGTATCAGCTCACACTTGTCAGAATAACCATCAGCAAGGAAACTACAAACAATAAATGCTGAAGGTGTTGTGGAGAAATGCATACCCTCAACTTCAAGTGGGACGTAACTTGAAAAGGGCCATGAATGAGAACAGAATGGAGGTGCCTTAAAAAGGTAAACATTGAGCTACCGTATGATCCAGCAGGCCCACTCCTCGACCTATAATCTAAGAAGAAAGAATTGGAAAGACACAGGCAGGCAAATCTGCATGGCACAGTATTACAATAGCCAAGATATGGAAGTAACCAAAAAGTCCACCAACAGATGGGTGGACAAAGAAGAACTCCTCCATGTACAGATGGAATATTCGCTAGTGAAAACAATGAAACAATGCCATTTGCAGCACCATACATGAGTCTAGACGTAATCACGCCACCTGTAGTAAGTGAGAAAGCAAAAGACACATATCCTATCATATCACTTTTAGGAGTTACTTAAAATTGATACCAATGAAGATATTTCCACAGAGAAAGGCAATCACAGATTCATTAAAAAAACTTATGGTTCACCAAATAGAAAGGGATGAGGATTGGATACATTACCATATTGGGGTTAACAGAGATATATATACCATGTGAAATATATAATCACCAAAGACGTACGGAAGACCAGGAGAAGACTACTCAACATTGTGTCATAACCTACATGGGAAAAGGATGCGAGGAAGAATAGATTCACGTATATGTGTGAAAGAACCACATCTTGCACACCTAGAACAAACAAACCATTGTAATCAAATTTGCTGGGATAAAAAATAAAAACTAAATTACAATTATGAACAAGAAGTAATGAGACATAAACATAAAGTGCTTTTTTCCTGGCACATTCCATTCGAATTTACAACCTAGAACACCACTTCCATTAAGGCTCTGTTTCCCCACTTACCAAATTTGGTAAAGGAGAAATGCTGCCACCTTGTGGTCGTTTCCTGCAAGAGCAGCTTTAAACTCACAGCTAATGGTCACTTAACATTCACAAGGACTCAGGGCTGTAAAGGACACCTGCCCTAAAAAATTGTGCTGAAGTAGGGAATGGACAAAAAAATTCAAAACAGGCAAATGTTTCAAGAAGAGAGTATGAGGAGTTAAGTTTTACTCACGCTCTTTTAAAAAAAAAGGAAAATGGATAAAAGCTCAACCTCAGGGAGTGTTAGACCCATGCAATCTAATCTACAAAAAGTTTCAACTTAGACCAGTCGACTGACCATCAGCAAAATGTCTACAAACAATAAATGCTGACGGGGTTTTCAAGAACTGTGTCCCGTCTACCTGCTGGTGAGACGTAAATGGGTAACAGCCAATAATGAGAAGAGAAAGGAGCTGTGTTTAAAAGTAAAAATGGAGGTACCATTCAATCCAGCAGGCGCACCATTGGACCTCTCACCTGAGAAGACAAGAATCGAGAAGACACAGGCCGCAAAAGCTGCAGTGAAGCCTTATTCACAATAGCCAAGACAGTGAAGCAATCAAAATATCCAACAAGAGGTGAATGGATAAAGAAGAAGTGGTCCACGTACACAATGGAATATTAGCCATGGAAAACAATGAACCATTGCTCTTTGAGGCACCACAAATGAGTCTGGAGATAATCACGAAACATGAGGTAACTCGGAAACCAAAGACCTGTATTCTATGATATCACTTATAGGCGTTATGTAATAACTGACACAAATGAATATATTTCCACTGAGAAAGACACTCACAGACTTAGAAATCAAACTATGCTCATCTAAAAGGAAAGGTGGGGGGAATGGATAAGTTAAGATTAGTGTTGCTCTATGTATACAAACACATAGTATATACATATCTCAAAAAGACCGACCATGGAGCAAGGGAGGTCTGTGGAACCCTCTGTAACATTTTACATGGGAAGAGGATCTGTACTTGAATAGACATATATAATGTACAAATGAACCAGATTGTGTACACCTAGGACAGACAATATTCGAAGCTTTACCACAATTAAAAAAAATTTTAAAACCAAGAAGAAATAATGAGACATAAACTTATGGGGGTTTCTCCAGGCACATTCCAATTTAATTTACAACCTAGGAATACGACTTCCAGAAAGGCACTGCTGTCCTAGTACCCAGATTTGGGAGTGGAGAAATGCTGCCTGCTTGAGGCCACTTCCCACAACAGCAGCGTTAAACCCATTGCTAAGGGTCACTAAATATTCACCAAACTTGCAGTTCGGGAAATGACACCTGCTCTCTAAAAAAATTCTGGGGTGGAAAATCGACCAAAAATTTCAAAATAGGGCAACCTTCCAAGAAGAAAATTTCAAGAGATATATTGTACTCCCAACTGTTTCCTTTTTTTTTAACAGAAAAGAAAACGGTGGAGAAAAATGATGAGTTTTACGAATTTTCAAAGACATGCAAACCCAAATTACAAAACCCTATCAGCACACAGCAGCCAGTAGGGCCATTAGCATAAAGGCAGCAAACAATAAATGCTAAATCGATTGTGGAGAAATGCATACCCTCGATTCTGAGGGGGACGTGGTAAGAGCCACTAATGAAAACACAAAGAAGGTGCTTTGAAAAGGGGAACACGGTGCTACCAGTCAATCAATCACACCCACTGCTGGGCCTATCACCTGAGAAAATGAGAATCAAAAAGTCACAGGCTGGCAATCCTGCACTCCAACAATATTTACCATAGCCAACACTTGGAAGCAATGAAAATGTCCATCAACCGAGGAATGCGCAAAGTAGAAGTGGTCCACGTGCACACTGGGGAACTACTCCAATAAAAAGTAAAAATTAAATTTAAAAATCCAACAAAAGTAAGGAGACATCAGCTTGTGTGGGTTTGTCCGGGCACACTCCACTCTAATTTATAACCGAGAAACACCACAGGCCGCAAGGGCTTTTCCCTAGTTACCATGGTGGGGACATAGAAAGGCTGCCGCCCTCTGGCATTTACCTGCAAAAGCAGCTTTAAAGCCTGTGCTAATGGTCATTTCATAGGAACAAGTACTGCAGAACTGTAAATGAAACCTGCCCTCAAAATGTCTTGAGGGAGGTAATGGCCAAAACATTTCAAAATGTGACACATACTTTAAGAGAACACTTTGAAGAACTAAGGGGTAATCACAGGTTGAAAAATAAAAAGGACATGCCTTAAATCTCAATTTCAACGGATTATGAGGCACAGGCGAATTCAACCACAAAGAGGTATCAGCTCACACTTGTCAGAATAACCATCAGCAAGGAAACTACAAACAATAAATGCTGAAGGTGTTGTGGAGAAATGCATACCCTCAACTTCAAGTGGGACGTAACTTGAAAAGGGCCACGAATGAGAACAGAATGGAGGTGCCTTAAAAAGGTAAACATTGAGCTACCGTATGATCCAGCAGGCCCACTCCTCGACCTATAATCTAAGAAGAAAGAATTGGAAAGACACAGGCAGGCAAATCTGCATGGCACAGTATTACAATAGCCAAGATATGGAAGTAACCAAAAAGTCCACCAACAGATGGATGGACAAAGAAAAACTCCTCCATGTACAGATGGAATATTCGCTAGTGAAAAAAATGAAACAATGCCATTTGCAGCACCATACATGAGTCTAGACGTAATCACGCCACCTGTAGTAAGTGAGAAAGCAAAAGACACATATCCTATCATATCACTTTTAGGAGTTACTTAAAAATTGATACCAATGAAGATATTTCCACAGAGAAAGGCAATCACAGATTCATTAAAAAAACTTATGGTTCACCAAATAGAAAGGGATGAGGATTGGATACATTACCATATTGGGGTTAACAGAGATATACATACCATGTGAAATATATAATCACCAAAGACGTACGGAAGACCAGGAGAAGACTACTCAACATTGCGTCATAACCTACATGGGAAAAGGATGCGAGGAAAAATAGATTCACGTATATGTGTGAAAGAACCACATCTTGCACACCTAGAACAAACAAACCATTGTAATCAAATTTGCTGGGATAAAAAATAAAAAGTAAATTACAATTATGAACAAGAAGTAATGAGACATAAACATAAAGTGCTTTTTTCCTGACACATTCCATTCTAATTTACAACCTAGAACACCACTTCCATTAAGGCTCTGTTTCCCCAGTTACCAAATTTGGTAAAGGAGAAATGCTGCCACCTTGTGGCCGTTTCCTGCAAGAGCAGCTTTAAACTCACAGCTAATGGTCACTTAACATTCACAAGGACTCAGGTCTGTAAAGGACACCTGCCCTAAAAATTTGTGCTGAAGTAGGAAATGGACAAAAAAATTCACAACAGGCAAATGTTTCAAGAAGAGAGTATGAGGAGTTAAGTTTTACTCACGCTCTTTTAAAAAAAAAGGAAAATGGATAAAAGCTCAACCTCAGGGAGTGTTAGACCCATGCAATCTAATCTACAAAAAGTTTCAACTTAGACCAGTCGACGGACCATCAGCAAAATGTCTACAAACAATAAATGCTGACGGGGTTTTCAAGAACTGTGTCCCCTCTACCTGCTGGTGAGACGTAAAGGGGTAACAGCCAATAATGAGAAGAGAAAGGAGCTGTGTTTAAAAGTAAAAATGGAGGTACCATTCAATCCAGCAGGCGCACCATTGGACCTCTCACCTGAGAAGACAAGAATCGAGAAGACACAGGCCGCAAAACCTGCAGTGCAGCCTTATTCACAATAGCCAAGACAGTGAAGCAATCAAAATATCCAACAAGAGGTGAATGGATAAAGAAGAAGTGGTCCATGTACACAATGGAATATTAGCCATGGAAAACAATGAACCATTGCTCTTTGAGGCACCACAAATGAGTCTGGAGATAATCACGAAACATGAGGTAACTCGGAAACCAAAGACCTGTATTCTATGATATCACTTATAGGCGTTATCTAATAACTGACACAAATGAATATATTTCCACAGAGAAAGACACTCACAGACTTAGAAAACAAACTATGCTCATGTAAAAGGAAAGGTGGGGGGAATGGATAAGTTAAGATTAGTGTTGCTCTATGTATACAAACACATAGTATATACATATCTCAAAAAGACCGACCATGGAGCAAGGGAGGTCTGTGGAACCCTCTGTAACATTTTACATGGGAAGAGGATCTGTACTTGAATAGACATATATAATGTACAAATGAACCAGATTGTGTACACCTAGGACAGACAATATTCGAAGCTTTACCACAATTAAAAAAAAATTTAAAACCAAGAAGAAATAATGAGACATAAACTTATGGGGGTTTCTCCAGGCACATTCCAATTTAATTTACAACCTAGGAACACGACTTCCAGAAAGGCTCTGCTGCCCTAGTACCCAGATTTAGGAGTGGAGAAATGCTGCCTGCTTGAGGCCACTTCCCACAACAGCAGCTTTAAACCCATTGCTAAGGGTCACTAAATATTCACCAAACTTGCAGTTCGGGAAATGACACCTTCTCTCTAAAAAAATTCTGGGGTGGAAAATCGACCAAAAATTTCAAAATAGGGCAACCTTCCAAGAAGAAAATTTCAAGAGATATATTGTACTCCCAACTGTTTCCTTTTTTTTTAACAGAAAAGAAAACGGTGGAGAAAAATGATGAGTTTTACGAATTTTCAAAGACATGCAAACCCAAATTACAAAACCCTATCAGCACACAGCAGCCAGTAGGGCCATTAGCATAAAGGCAGCAAACAATAAATGCTAAATCGATTGTGGAGAAATGCATACCCTCGATTCTGAGGGGGACGTGGTAAGAGCCACTAATGAAAACACAAAGAAGGTGCTTTGAAAAGGGAAAAACGGTGCTACCAGTCAATCAGTCACACCCACTGCTGGGCCTATTACCTGAGAAAATGAGAATCAAAAAGTCACAGGCTGGCAATCCTGCACTCCAACAATATTTACCATAGCCAACACTTGGAAGCAATGAAAATGTCCATCAACCGAGGAATGCGCAAAGTAGAAGTGGTCCACGTGCACACTGGGGAATTACTCCAATAAAAACTCAAAATTAAATTTAAAAATCCAACAAAAGAAAGGAGACATCAGCTTGTGTGGGTTTGTCCGGGCACACTCCACTCTAATTTATAACCGAGAAACACCACAGGCCGCAAGGGCTTTTCCCTAGTTACCATGGTGGGGACATAGAAAGGCTGCCGCCCTCTGGCATTTACCTGCAAAAGCAGCTTTAAAGCCTGTGCTAATGGTCATTTCATAGGAACAAGTACTGCAGAACTGTAAAGGAAACCTGCCCTCAAAATGTCTTGAGGGATGTAATGGCCAAAACATTTGAAAATGTGACACATACTTTAAGAGAACACTTTGAAGAACTAAGGGGTAATCACAGGTTGAAAAATAAAAAGGACATGCCTTAAAGCTCAATTTCAATGGATTATGAGGCACAGGCGAATTCAACCACAAAGAGGTATCAGCTCACACTTGTCAGAATAACCATCAGCAAGGAAACTACAAACAATAAATGCTGAAGGTGTTGTGGAGAAATGCATACCCCCAACTTCAAGTGGGACGTAACTTGAAAAGGGCCACGAATGAGAACAGAATGGAGGTGCCTTAAAAAGGTAAACATTGAGCTACCGTATGATCCAGCAGGCCCACTCCTCGACCTATAATCTAAGAAGAAAGAATTGGAAAGACACAGGCAGGCAAATCTGCATGGCACAGTATTACAATAGCCAAGATATGGAAGTAACCAAAAAGTCCACCAACAGATGGGTGGACAAAGAAGAACTCCTCCATGTACAGATGGAATATTCGCTAGTGAAAAAAATGAAACAATGCCATTTGCAGCACCATACATGAGTCTAGACGTAATCACGCCACCTGTAGTCAGTGAGAAAGCAAAAGACACATATCCTATCATATCACTTTTAGGAGTTACTTAAAAATTGATACCAATGAAGATATTTACACAGAGAAAGGCAATCACAGATTCATTACAAAAACTTATGGTTCACCAAATAGAAAGGGATGAGGATTGGATACATTACCATATTGGGGTTAACAGAGATATACATACCATGTGAAATATATAATCACCAAAGGCGTACGGAAGACCAGGAGAAGACTACTCAACATTGTGTCATAACCTACATGGGAAAAGGATGCGAGGAAGAATAGATTCACTTATATGTGTGAAAGAACCACATCTTGCACACCTAGAACAAACAAACCATTGTAATCAAATTTGCTGTGATAAAAAATAAAAAGTAAATTACAATTATGAACAAGAAGTAATGAGACATAAACATAAAGTGCTTTTTTCCTGGCACATTCCATTCGAATTTACAACCTAGAACACCACTTCCATTAAGGCTCTGTTTCCCCAGTTACCAAATTTGGTAAAGGAGAAATGCTGCCACCTTGTGGCCGTTTCCTGCAAGAGCAGCTTTAAACTCACAGCTAATGGTCACTTAACATTCACAAGGACTCAGGGCTGTAAAGGACACCTGCCCTAAAAAATTGTGCTGAAGTAGGGAATGGACAAAAAAATTCAAAACAGGCAAATGTTTCAAGAAGAGAGTATGAGGAGTTAGGTTTTACTCACGCTCTTTTAAAAAAAAAGGAAAATGGATAAAAGCTCAACCTCAGGGAGTGTTTGACCCATGCAATCTAATCTACAAAAAGTTTCAACTTAGACCAGTCGACTGACCATCAGCAAAATGTCTACAAACAATAAATGCTGACGGGGTTTTCAAGAACTGTGTCCCCTCTACCTGCTGGTGAGACGTAAAGGGGTAACAGCCAATAATGAGAAGAGAAAGGAGCTGTGTTTAAAAGTAAAAATGGAGGTACCATTCAATCCAGCAGGCGCACCATTGGACCTCTCACCTGAGAAGAC
Organism: Eschrichtius robustus; assembly: GCF_028021215.1. Lineage (NCBI taxonomy): Eukaryota > Metazoa > Chordata > Mammalia > Artiodactyla > Eschrichtiidae > Eschrichtius > Eschrichtius robustus. The sequence continues at coordinate 74,633,613 of NC_090832.1, read as the reverse complement.
AAGAATCGAGAAGACACAGGCTGCAAAAGCTTCAGTGCAGCCTTATTCACAATAGCCAAGACAGTGAAGCAATCAAAATATCCAACAAGAGGTGAATGGATAAAGAAGAAGTGGTCCATGTACACAATGGAATATTAGCCATGGAAAACAATGAACCATTGCTCTTTGAGGCACCACAAATGAGTCTGGAGATAATCACGAAACATGAGGTAACTCGGAAACCAAAGACCTGTATTCTATGATATCACTTATAGGCGTTATGTAATAACTGACACAAATGAATATATTTCCACAGAGAAAGACACTCACAGACTTAGAAAACAAACTATGCTCATCTAAAAGGAAAGGTGGGGGGAATGGATAAGTTAAGATTAGTGTTGCTCTATGTATACAAACACATAGTATATACATATCTCAAAAAGACCGACCATGGAGCAAGGGAGGTCTGTGGAACCCTCTGTAACATTTTACATGGGAAGAGGATCTGTACTTGAATAGACATATATAATGTACAAATGAACCAGATTGTGTACACCTAGGACAGACAATATACGAAGCTTTACCACAATTAAAAAAAATTTTAAAACCAAGAAGAAATAATGAGACATAAACTTATGGGGGTTTCTCCAGGCACATTCCAATTTAATTTACAACCTAGGAACACGACTTCCAGAAAGGCTCTGCTGCCCTAGTACCCAGATTAGGGAGTGGAGAAATGCTGCCTGCTTGAGGCCACTTCCCACAACAGCAGCTTTAAACCCATTGCTAAGGGTCACTAAATATTCACCAAACTTGCAGTTCGGGAAATGACACCTGCTCTCTAAAAAAATTCTGAGGTGGAAAATCGACCAAAAATTTCAAAATAGGGCAACCTTCCAAGAAGAAAATTTCAAGAGATATATTGTACTCCCAATTGTTTCCTTTTTTTTAACAGAAAAGAAAACGGTGGAGAAAAATGATGAGTTTTACGAATTTTCAAAGACATGCAAACCCAAATTACAAAACCCTATCAGCACACAGCAGCCAGTAGTGCCATTAGCATAAAGGCAACAAACAATAAATGCTAAATCGATTGTGGAGAAATGCATACCCTCGATTCTAAGGGGGACGTGGTAAGAGCCACTAATGAAAACACAAAGAAGGTGCTTTGAAAAGGGAAACACGGTGCTACCAGTCAATCAATCACACCCACTGCTGGGCCTATCACCTGAGAAAATGAGAATCAAAAAGTCACAGGCTGGCAATCCTGCACTCCAACAATATTTACCATAGCCAACACTTGGAAGCAATGAAAATGCCCATCAACCGAGGAATGCGCAAAGTAGAAGTGGTCCACGTGCACACTGGGGAATTACTCCAATAAAAACTAAAAATTAAATTTAAAAATCCAACAAAAGTAAGGAGACATCAGCTTGTGTGGGTTTGTCCGGGCACACTCCACTCTAATTTATAACCGAGAAACACCACAGGCCGCAAGGGCTTTTCCCTAGTTACCATGGTGGGGACATAGAAAGGCTGCCGCCCTCTGGCATTTACCTGCGAAAGCAGCTTTAAAGCCTGTGCTAATGGTCATTTCATAGGAACAAGTACTGCAGAACTGTAAATGAAACCTGCCCTCAAAATGTCTTGAGGGAGGTAATGGCCAAAACATTTCAAAATGTGACACATACTTTAAGAGAACACTTTGAAGAACTAAGGGGTAATCACAGGTTGAAAAATAAAAAGGACATGCCTTAAAGCTCAATTTCAACGGATTATGAGGCACAGGTGAATTCAACCACAAAGAGGTATCAGCTCACACTTGTCAGAATAACCATCAGCAAGGAAACTACAAACAATAAATGCTGAAGGTGTTGTGGAGAAATGCATACCCGCAACTTCAAGTGGGACGTAACTTGAAAAGGGCCACGAATGAGAACAGAATGGAGGTGCCTTAAAAAGGTAAACATTGAGCTACCGTATGATCCAGCAGGCCCACTCCTCGACCTATAATCTAAGAAGAAAGAATTGGAAAGACACAGGCAGGCAAATCTGCATGGCACAGTATTACAATAGCCAAGATATGGAAGTAACCAAAAAGTCCACCAACAGATGGATGGACAAAGAAAAACTCCTCCATGTACAGATGGAATATTCGCTAGTGAAAAAAATGAAACAATGCCATTTGCAGCACCATACATGAGTCTAGACGTAATCACGCCACCTGTAGTAAGTGAGAAAGCAAAAGACACATATCCTATCATATCACTTTTAGGAGTTACTTAAAAATTGATACCAATGAAGATATTTCCACAGAGAAAGGCAATCACAGATTCATTAAAAAAACTTATGGTTCACCAAATAGAAAGGGATGAGGATTGGATACATTACCATATTGGGGTTAACAGAGATATACATACCATGTGAAATATATAATCACCAAAGACGTACGGAAGACCAGGAGAAGACTACTCAACATTGTGTCATAACCTACATGGGAAAAGGATGCGAGGAAAAATAGATTCACGTATATGTGTGAAAGAACCACATCTTGCACACCTAGAACAAACAAACCATTGTAATCAAATTTGCTGGGATAAAAAATAAAAAGTAAATTACAATTATGAACAAGAAGTAATGAGACATAAACATAAAGTGCTTTTTTCCTGACACATTCCATTCTAATTTACAACCTAGAACACCACTTCCATTAAGGCTCTGTTTCCCCAGTTACCAAATTTGGTAAAGGAGAAATGCTGCCACCTTGTGGCCGTTTCCTGCAAGAGCAGCTTTAAACTCACAGCTAATGGTCACTTAACATTCACAAGGACTCAGGTCTGTAAAGGACACCTGCCCTAAAAATTTGTGCTGAAGTAGGAAATGGACAAAAAAATTCACAACAGGCAAATGTTTCAAGAAGAGAGTATGAGGAGTTAAGTTTTACTCACGCTCTTTTAAAAAAAAAGGAAAATGGATAAAAGCTCAACCTCAGGGAGTGTTAGACCCATGCAATCTAATCTACAAAAAGTTTCAACTTAGACCAGTCGACGGACCATCAGCAAAATGTCTACAAACAATAAATGCTGACGGGGTTTTCAAGAACTGTGTCCCCTCTACCTGCTGGTGAGACGTAAAGGGGTAACAGCCAATAATGAGAAGAGAAAGGAGCTGTGTTTAAAAGTAAAAATGGAGGTACCATTCAATCCAGCAGGCGCACCATTGGACCTCTCACCTGAGAAGACAAGAATCGAGAAGACACAGGCCGCAAAAGCTGCAGTGCAGCCTTATTCACAATAGCCAAGACAGTGAAGCAATCAAAATATCCAACAAGAGGTGAATGGATAAAGAAGAAGTGGTCCATGTACACAATGGAATATTAGCCATGGAAAACAATGAACCATTGCTCTTTGAGGCACCACAAATGAGTCTGGAGATAATCACGAAACATGAGGTAACTCGGAAACCAAAGACCTGTATTCTATGATATCACTTATAGGCGTTATCTAATAACTGACACAAATGAATATATTTCCACAGAGAAAGACACTCACAGACTTAGAAAACAAACTATGCTCATGTAAAAGGAAAGGTGGGGGGAATGGATAAGTTAAGATTAGTGTTGCTCTATGTATACAAACACATAGTATATACATATCTCAAAAAGACCGACCATGGAGCAAGGGAGGTCTGTGGAACCCTCTGTAACATTTTACATGGGAAGAGGATCTGTACTTGAATAGACATATATAATGTACAAATGAACCAGATTGTGTACACCTAGGACAGACAATATTCGAAGCTTTACCACAATTAAAAAAAAATTTAAAACCAAGAAGAAATAATGAGACATAAACTTATGGGGGTTTCTCCAGGCACATTCCAATTTAATTTACAACCTAGGAACACGACTTCCAGAAAGGCTCTGCTGCCCTAGTACCCAGATTTAGGAGTGGAGAAATGCTGCCTGCTTGAGGCCACTTCCCACAACAGCAGCTTTAAACCCATTGCTAAGGGTCACTAAATATTCACCAAACTTGCAGTTCGGGAAATGACACCTTCTCTCTAAAAAAATTCTGGGGTGGAAAATCGACCAAAAATTTCAAAATAGGGCAACCTTCCAAGAAGAAAATTTCAAGAGATATATTGTACTCCCAACTGTTTCCTTTTTTTTTAACAGAAAAGAAAACGGTGGAGAAAAATGATGAGTTTTACGAATTTTCAAAGACATGCAAACCCAAATTACAAAACCCTATCAGCACACAGCAGCCAGTAGGGCCATTAGCATAAAGGCAGCAAACAATAAATGCTAAATCGATTGTGGAGAAATGCATACCCTCGATTCTGAGGGGGACGTGGTAAGAGCCACTAATGAAAACACAAAGAAGGTGCTTTGAAAAGGGAAAAACGGTGCTACCAGTCAATCAGTCACACCCACTGCTGGGCCTATTACCTGAGAAAATGAGAATCAAAAAGTCACAGGCTGGCAATCCTGCACTCCAACAATATTTACCATAGCCAACACTTGGAAGCAATGAAAATGTCCATCAACCGAGGAATGCGCAAAGTAGAAGTGGTCCACGTGCACACTGGGGAATTACTCCAATAAAAACTCAAAATTAAATTTAAAAATCCAACAAAAGAAAGGAGACATCAGCTTGTGTGGGTTTGTCCGGGCACACTCCACTCTAATTTATAACCGAGAAACACCACAGGCCGCAAGGGCTTTTCCCTAGTTACCATGGTGGGGACATAGAAAGGCTGCCGCCCTCTGGCATTTACCTGCAAAAGCAGCTTTAAAGCCTGTGCTAATGGTCATTTCATAGGAACAAGTACTGCAGAACTGTAAAGGAAACCTGCCCTCAAAATGTCTTGAGGGATGTAATGGCCAAAACATTTGAAAATGTGACACATACTTTAAGAGAACACTTTGAAGAACTAAGGGGTAATCACAGGTTGAAAAATAAAAAGGACATGCCTTAAAGCTCAATTTCAATGGATTATGAGGCACAGGCGAATTCAACCACAAAGAGGTATCAGCTCACACTTGTCAGAATAACCATCAGCAAGGAAACTACAAACAATAAATGCTGAAGGTGTTGTGGAGAAATGCATACCCCCAACTTCAAGTGGGACGTAACTTGAAAAGGGCCACGAATGAGAACAGAATGGAGGTGCCTTAAAAAGGTAAACATTGAGCTACCGTATGATCCAGCAGGCCCACTCCTCGACCTATAATCTAAGAAGAAAGAATTGGAAAGACACAGGCAGGCAAATCTGCATGGCACAGTATTACAATAGCCAAGATATGGAAGTAACCAAAAAGTCCACCAACAGATGGGTGGACAAAGAAGAACTCCTCCATGTACAGATGGAATATTCGCTAGTGAAAAAAATGAAACAATGCCATTTGCAGCACCATACATGAGTCTAGACGTAATCACGCCACCTGTAGTCAGTGAGAAAGCAAAAGACACATATCCTGTCATATCACTTTTAGGAGTTACTTAAAAATTGATACCAATGAAGATATTTACACAGAGAAAGGCAATCACAGATTCATTACAAAAACTTATGGTTCACCAAATAGAAAGGGATGAGGATTGGATACATTACCATATTGGGGTTAACAGAGATATACATACCATGTGAAATATATAATCACCAAAGGCGTACGGAAGACCAGGAGAAGACTACTCAACATTGTGTCATAACCTACATGGGAAAAGGATGCGAGGAAGAATAGATTCACTTATATGTGTGAAAGAACCACATCTTGCACACCTAGAACAAACAAACCATTGTAATCAAATTTGCTGTGATAAAAAATAAAAAGTAAATTACAATTATGAACAAGAAGTAATGAGACATAAACATAAAGTGCTTTTTTCCTGGCACATTCCATTCGAATTTACAACCTAGAACACCACTTCCATTAAGGCTCTGTTTCCCCAGTTACCAAATTTGGTAAAGGAGAAATGCTGCCACCTTGTGGCCGTTTCCTGCAAGAGCAGATTTTAAACTCACAGCTAATGGTCACTTAACATTCACAAGGACTCAGGGCTGTAAAGGACACCTGCCCTAAAAAATTGTGCTGAAGTAGGGAATGGACAAAAAAATTCAAAACAGGCAAATGTTTCAAGAAGAGAGTATGAGGAGTTAGGTTTTACTCACGCTCTTTTAAAAAAAAAGGAAAATGGATAAAAGCTCAACCTCAGGGAGTGTTTGACCCATGCAATCTAATCTACAAAAAGTTTCAACTTAGACCAGTCGACTGACCATCAGCAAAATGTCTACAAACAATAAATGCTGACGGGGTTTTCAAGAACTGTGTCCCCTCTACCTGCTGGTGAGACGTAAAGGGGTAACAGCCAATAATGAGAAGAGAAAGGAGCTGTGTTTAAAAGTAAAAATGGAGGTACCATTCAATCCAGCAGGCGCACCATTGGACCTCTCACCTGAGAAGACAAGAATCGAGAAGACACAGGCTGCAAAAGCTTCAGTGCAGCCTTATTCACAATAGCCAAGACAGTGAAGCAATCAAAATATCCAACAAGAGGTGAATGGATAAAGAAGAAGTGGTCCATGTACACAATGGAATATTAGCCATGGAAAACAATGAACCATTGCTCTTTGAGGCACCACAAATGAGTCTGGAGATAATCACGAAACATGAGGTAACTCGGAAACCAAAGACCTGTATTCTATGATATCACTTATAGGCGTTATGTAATAACTGACACAAATGAATATATTTCCACAGAGAAAGACACTCACAGACTTAGAAAACAAACTATGCTCATCTAAAAGGAAAGGTGGGGGGAATGGATAAGTTAAGATTAGTGTTGCTCTATGTATACAAACACATAGTATATACATATCTCAAAAAGACCGACCATGGAGCAAGGGAGGTCTGTGGAACCCTCTGTAACATTTTACATGGGAAGAGGATCTGTACTTGAATAGACATATATAATGTACAAATGAACCAGATTGTGTACACCTAGGACAGACAATATACGAAGCTTTACCACAATTAAAAAAAAATTTAAAACCAAGAAGAAATAATGAGACATAAACTTATGGGGGTTTCTCCAGGCACATTCCAATTTAATTTACAACCTAGGAACACGACTTCCAGAAAGGCTCTGCTGCCCTAGTACCCAGATTAGGGAGTGGAGAAATGCTGCCTGCTTGAGGCCACTTCCCACAACAGCAGCTTTAAACCCATTGCTAAGGGTCACTAAATATTCACCAAACTTGCAGTTCGGGAAATGACACCTGCTCTCTAAAAAAATTCTGAGGTGGAAAATCGACCAAAAATTTCAAAATAGGGCAACCTTCCAAGAAGAAAATTTCAAGAGATATATTGTACTCCCAATTGTTTCCTTTTTTTTAACAGAAAAGAAAACGGTGGAGAAAAATGATGAGTTTTACGAATTTTCAAAGACATGCAAACCCAAATTACAAAACCCTATCAGCACACAGCAGCCAGTAGTGCCATTAGCATAAAGGCAGCAAACAATAAATGCTAAATCGATTGTGGAGAAATGCATACCCTCGATTCTAAGGGGGACGTGGTAAGAGCCACTAATGAAAACACAAAGAAGGTGCTTTGAAAAGGGAAACACGGTGCTACCAGTCAATCAATCACACCCACTGCTGGGCCTATCACCTGAGAAAATGAGAATCAAAAAGTCACAGGCTGGCAATCCTGCACTCCAACAATATTTACCATAGCCAACACTTGGAAGCAATGAAAATGCCCATCAACCGAGGAATGCGCAAAGTAGAAGTGGTCCACGTGCACACTGGGGAATTACTCCAATAAAAACTAAAAATTAAATTTAAAAATCCAACAAAAGTAAGGAGACATCAGCTTGTGTGGGTTTGTCCGGGCACACTCCACTCTAATTTATAACCGAGAAACACCACAGGCCGCAAGGGCTTTTCCCTAGTTACCATGGTGGGGACATAGAAAGGCTGCCGCCCTCTGGCATTTACCTGCGAAAGCAGCTTTAAAGCCTGTGCTAATGGTCATTTCATAGGAACAAGTACTGCAGAACTGTAAATGAAACCTGCCCTCAAAATGTCTTGAGGGAGGTAATGGCCAAAACATTTCAAAATGTGACACATACTTTAAGAGAACACTTTGAAGAACTAAGGGGTAATCACAGGTTGAAAAATAAAAAGGACATGCCTTAAAGCTCAATTTCAACGGATTATGAGGCACAGGTGAATTCAACCACAAAGAGGTATCAGCTCACACTTGTCAGAATAACCATCAGCAAGGAAACTACAAACAATAAATGCTGAAGGTGTTGTGGAGAAATGCATACCCGCAACTTCAAGTGGGACGTAACTTGAAAAGGGCCACGAATGAGAACAGAATGGAGGTGCCTTAAAAAGGTAAACATTGAGCTACCGTATGATCCAGCAGGCCCACTCCTCGACCTATAATCTAAGAAGAAAGAATTGGAAAGACACAAGCAGGCAAATCTGCATGGCACAATATTACAGTAGCCAAGATATGGAAGTAACCAAAAAGTCCACCAACAGATGGGTGGACAAAGAAGAACTCCTCCATATACAGATGGAATATTCGCTAGTGAAAAAAATGAAACAATGCCATTTGCAGCACCATCCATGAGTCTAGACGTAATCACGCCAACTGTAGTAAGTGAGAAAGCAAAAGACACATATCCTATCATATCACTTTTAGGAGTTACTTAAAAATTGATACCATTGAAGATATTTCCACAGAGAAAGGCAATCACAGATTCATTAAAAAAAACTTATGGTTCACCAAATAGAAATGGATGAGGATTGGATACATTACCATATTGGGGTTAACAGAGATATACATACCATGTGAAATATATAATCACCAAAGACGTACGGAAGACCAGGAGAAGACTACTCAACATTGTGTCATAACCTACATGGGAAAAGGATGCGAGGAAGAATAGATACACGTATATGTGTGAAAGAACCACATCTTGCACACCTAGAACAAACAAACCATTGTAATCAAATTTGCTGGGATAAAAAATAAAAAGTAAATTACAATTATGAACAAGAAGTAATGAGACATAAACATAAAGTGCTTTTTTCCTGGCACATTCCATTCGAATTTACAACCTAGAACACCACTTCCATTAAGGCTCTGTTTCCCCAGTTACCAAATTTGGTAAAGGAGAAATGCTGCCACCTTGTGGCCGTTTCCTCCAAGAGCAGCTTTAAACTCACAGCTAATGGTCACTTAACATTCACAAGGACTCAGGGCTGTAAAGGACACCTGCCCTAAAAAATTGTGCTGAAGTAGGAAATGGACAAAAATATTCAAAACAGGCAAATGTTTCAAGAAGAGAGTATGAGGAGTTAAGTTTTACTCACGCTCTTTTAAAAAAAAAGGAAAATGGATTAAAGCTCAACCTCAGGGAGTGTTAGACCCATGCAATCTAATCTACAAAAAGTTTCAACTTAGACCAGTCGACTGACCATCAGCAAAATGTCTACAAACAATAAATGCTGACGGGGTTTTTAAGAACTGTGTCCCCTCTACCTGCTGGTGAGACGTAAAGGGGTAACAGCCAATAATGAGAAGAGAAAGGAGCTGTGTTTAAAAGTAAAAATGGAGGTACCATTCAATCCAGCAGGCGCACCATTGGACCTCTCACCTGAGAAGACAAGAATCGAGAAGACACAGGCTGCAAAAGCTGCAGTGCAGGCTTATTCACAATAGCCAAGACAGTGAAGCAATCAAAATATCCAACAAGAGGTGAATGGATAAAGAAGAAGTGGTCCATGTACACAAAGGAATATTAGCCATGGAAAACAATGAACCATTGCTCTTTGAGGCACCACAAATGAGTCTGAAGATAATCACGAAACATGAGGTAACTCGGAAACCAAAGACCTGTATTCTATGATATCACTTATAGGCGTTATGTAATAACTGACACAAATGAATATATTTCCACTGAGAAAGACACTCACAGACTTAGAAATCAAACTATGCTCATCTAAAAGGAAAGGTGGGGGGAATGGATAAGTTAAGATTAGTGTTGCTCTATGTATACAAACACATAGTATATACATATCTCAAAAAGACCGACCATGGAGCAAGGGAGGTCTGTGGAACCCTCTGTAACATTTTACATGGGAAGAGGATCTGTACTTGAATAGACATATATAATGTACAAATGAACCAGATTGTGTACACCTAGGACAGACAATATTCAAAGCTTTACCACAATTAAAAAAAATTTTAAAACCAAGAAGAAATAATGAGACATAAATTTATGGGGGTTTCTCCAGGCACATTCCAATTTAATTTACAACCTAGGAATACGACTTCCAGAAAGGCACTGCTGCCCTAGTACCCAGATTTGGGAGTGGAGAAATGCTGCCTGCTTGAGGCCACTTCCCACAACAGCAGCTTTAAACCCATTGCTAAGGGTCACTAAATATTCACCAAACTTGCAGTTCGGGAAATTACACCTGCTCTCTAAAAAAATTCTGGGGTGGAAAATCGACCAAAAATTTCAAAATAGGGCAACCATCCAAGAAGAAAATTTCAAGAGATATATTGTACTCCCAACTGTTTCCTTTTTTTTAACAGAAAAGAAAACGGTGGAGAAAAATGATGAGTTTTACGAATTTTCAAAGACATGCAAACCCAAATTACAAAACCCTATCAGCACACAGCAGCCAGTAGGGCCATTAGCATAAAGGCAGCAAACAATAAATGCTAAATCGATTGTGGAGAAATGCATACCCTCGATTCTGAGGGGGACGTGGTAAGAGCCACTAATGAAAACACAAAGAAGGTGCTTTGAAAAGGGAAACACGGTGCTACCAGTCAATCAATCACACCCACTGCTGGGCCTATCACCTGAGAAAATGAGAATCAAAAAGTCACAGGCTGGCAATCCTGCACTCCAACAATATTTACCATAGCCAACACTTGGAAGCAATGAAAATGTCCATCAACCGAGGAATGTGCAAAGTAGAAGTGGTCCACGTGCACACTGGGGAACTACTCCAATAAAAACTAAAAATTAAATTTAAAAATCCAACAAAAGTAAGGAGACATCAGCTTGTGTGGGTTTGTCCGGGCACACTCCACTCTAATTTATAACCGAGAAACACCACAGGCCGCAAGGGCTTTTCCCTAGTTACCATGGTGGGGACATAGAAAGGCTGCCACCCTCTGGCATTTACCTGCAAAAGCAGCTTTAAATCCTGTGCTAATGGTCATTTCATAGGAACAAGTACTGCAGAACTGTAAATGAAACCTGCCCTCAAAATGTCTTGAGGGAGGTAATGGCCAAAACATTTCAAAATGTGACACACACTTTAAGAGAACACTTTGAAGAACTAAGGGGTAATCACAGGTTGAAAAATAAAAAGGACATGCCTTAAATCTCAATTTCATCGGAATATGAGGCACAGGCGAATTCAACCACAAAGAGGTATCAGCTCACACTTGTCAGAATAACCATCAGCAAGGAAACTACAAACAATAAATGCTGAAGGTGTTGTGGAGAAATGCATACCCTCAACTTCAAGTGGGACGTAACTTGAAAAGGGCCACGAGTGAGAACAGAATGGAGGTGCCTTAAAAAGGTAAACATTGAGCTACCGTATGATCCAGCAGGCCCACTCCTCGACCTATAATCTAAGAAGAAAGAATTGGAAAGACACAGGCAGGCAAATCTGCATGGCACAGTATTACAATAGCCAAGATATGGAAGTAACCAAAAAGTCCACCAACAGATGGGTGGAGAAAGAAAAACTCCTCCATGTACAGATGGAATATTCGCTAGTGAAAAAAATGAAACAATGCCATTTGCAGCACCATACATGAGTCTAGACGTAATCACGCCACCTGTAGTAAGTGAGAAAGCAAAAGACACATATCCTATCATATCACTTTTAGGAGTTACTTAAAAATTGATACCAATGAAGATATTTCCACAGAGAAAGGCAATCACAGATTCATTAAAAAAACTTATGGTTCACCAAATAGAAAGGGATGAGGATTGGATACATTACCATATTGGGGTTAACAGAGATATACATACCATGTGAAATATATAATCACCAAAGACGTACGGAAGACCAGGAGAAGACTACTCAACATTGTGTCATAACCTACATGGGAAAAGGATGCGAGGAAGAATAGATTCACTTATATGTGTGAAAGAACCACATCTTGCACACCTAGAACAAACAAACCATTGTAATCAAATTTGCTGTGATAAAAAATAAAAAGTAAATTACAATTATGAACAAGAAGTAATGAGACATAAACATAAAGTGCTTTTTTCCTGGCACATTCCATTCGAATTTACAACCTAGAACACCACTTCCATTAAGGCTCTGTTTCCCCAGTTACCAAATTTGGTAAAGGAGAAATGCTGCCACCTTGCGGCCGTTTCCTGCAAGAGCAGCTTTAAACTCACAGCTAATGGTCACTTAACATTCACAAGGACTCAGGTCTGTAAAGGACACCTGCCCTAAAAATTTGTGCTGAAGTAGGAAATGGACAAAAAAATTCACAACAGGCAAATGTTTCAAGAAGAGAGTATGAGGAGTTAAGTTTTACTCACGCTCTTTTAAAAAAAAAGGAAAATAGATAAAAGCTCAACCTCAGGGAGTGTTAGACCCATGCAATCTAATCTACAAAAAGTTTCAACTTAGACCAGTCGACGGACCATCAGCAAAATGTCTACAAACAATAAATGCTGACGGGGTTTTCAAGAACTGTGTCCCCTCTACCTGCTGGTGAGACGTAAAGGGGTAACAGCCAATAATGAGAAGAGAAAGGAGCTGTGTTTAAAAGTAAAAATGGAGGTACCATTCAATCCAGCAGGCGCACCATTGGACCTCTCACCTGAGAAGACAAGAATCGAGAAGACACAGGCCGCAAAAGCTGCAGTGCAGCCTTATTCACAATAGCCAAGACAGTGAAGCAATCAAAATATCCAACAAGAGGTGAATGGATAAAGAAGAAGTGGTCCATGTACACAATGGAATATTAGCCATGGAAAACAATGAACCATTGCTCTTTGACGCACCACAAATGAGTCTGGAGATAATCACGAAACATGAGGTAACTCGGAAACCAAAGACCTGTATTCTATGATATCACTTATAGGCGTTATCTAATAACTGACACAAATGAATATATTTCCACAGAGAAAGACACTCACAGACTTAGAAAACAAACTATGCTCATCTAAAAGGAAAGGTGGGGGGAATGGATAAGTTAAGATTAGTGTTGCTCTATGTATACAAACACATAGTATATACATATCTCAAAAAGACCAACCATGGAGCAAGGGAGGTCTGTGGAACCCTCTGTAACATTTTACATGGGAAGAGGATCTGTACTTGAATAGACATATATAATGTACAAATGAACCAGATTGTGTACACCTAGGACAGACAATATTCGAAGCTTTACCACAATTAAAAAAAAATTTAAAACCAAGAAGAAATAATGAGACATAAACTTATGGGGGTTTCTCCAGGCACATTCCAATTTAATTTACAACCTAGGAACACGACTTCCAGAAAGGCTCTGCTGCCCTAGTACCCAGATTTGGGAGTGGAGAAATGCTGCCTGCTTGAGGCCACTTCCCACAACAGCAGCTTTAAACCCATTGCTAAGGGTCACTAAATATTCACCAAACTTGCAGTTCGGGAAATGACACCTTCTCTCTAAAAAAATTATGGGGTGGAAAATCGACCAAAAATTTCAAAATAGGGCAACCTTCCAAGAAGAAAATTTCAAGAGATATATTGTACTCCCAACTCTTTCCTTTTTTTTAACAGAAAAGAAAACGGTGGAGAAAAATGATGAGTTTTACGAATTTTCAAAGACATGCAAACCCAAATTACAAAACCCTATCAGCACACAGCAGCCAGTAGGGCCATTAGCATAAAGGCAGCAAACAATAAATGCTAAATCGATTGTGGAGAAATGCATACCCTCGATTCTGAGGGGGACGTGGTAAGAGCCACTAATGAAAACACAAAGAAGGTGCTTTGAAAAGGGAAAAACGGTGCTACCAGTCAATCAGTCACACCCACTGCTGGGCCTATCACCTGAGAAAATGAGAATCAAAAAGTCACAGGCTGGCCATCCTGCACTCCAACAATATTTACCATAGCCAACACTTGGAAGCAATGAAAATGTCCATCAACCGAGGAATGTGCAAAGTAGAAGTGGTCCACGTGCACACTGGGGAATTACTCCAATAAAAACTAAAAATTAAATTTAAAAATCCAACAAAAGTAAGGAGACATCAGCTTGTGTGGGTTTGTCCGGGCACACTCCACTCTAATTTATAACCGAGAAACACCACAGGCCGCAAGGGCTTTTCCCTAGTTACCATGGTGGGGACATAGAAAGGCTGCCGCCCTCTGGCATTTACCTGCAAAAGCAGCTTTAAAGCCTGTGCTAATGGTCATTTCATAGGAACAAGTACTGCAGAACTGTAAATGAAACCTGCCCTCAAAATGTCTTGAGGGAGGTAATGGCCAAAATATTTCAAAATGAGACACATACTTTAAGAGAACACTTTGAAGAATGAAGGGGTAATCACAGGTTGAAAAATAAAAAGGACATGCCTTAAAGCTCAATTTCAACGGATTATGAGGCACAGGCGAATTCAACCACAAAGAGGTATCAGCTCACACTTGTCAGAATAACTATCAGCAAGGAAACTACAAACAATAAATGCTGAAGGTGTTGTGGAGAAATGCATACCCTCAACTTCAAGTGGGACGTAACTTGAAAAGGGACACGAATGAGAACAGAGTGGAGGTGCCTTAAAAAGGTAAACTTTGAGCTACCGTATGATCGAGCAGGCCCACTCCTCGACCTATAATCTAAGAAGAAAGAATTGGAAAGACACAGGCAGGCAAATCTGCATGGCACAGTATTACAATAGCCAAGATATGGAAGTAACCAAAAAGTCCACCAACAGATGGGTGGACAAAGAAGAACTCCTCCATATACAGATGGAATATTCGCTAGTGAAAAAAATGAAACAATGCCATTTGCAGCACCATACATGAGTCTAGACGTAATCACGCCACCTGTAGTAAGTGAGAAAGCAAAAGACACATATCCTATGATATCACTTTTAGGAGTTACTTAAAAATTGATACCGATGAAGATATTTACACAGAGAAAGGCAATCACAGATTCATTAAAAAAAACTTATGGTTCACCAAATAGAAAGGGATGAGGATTGGATACATTACCATATTGGGGTTAACAGAGATATACATACCATGTGAAATATATAATCACCAAAGGCGTACGGAAGACCAGGAGAAGACTACTCAACATTGTGTCATAACCTACATGGGAAAAGGATGCGAGGAAGAATAGATACACGTATATGTGTGAAAGAACCACATCTTGCACACCTAGAACAAACAAACCATTGTAATCAAATTTGCTGGGATAAAAAATAAAAAGTAAATTACAATTATGAACAAGAAGTAATGAGACATAAACATAAAGTGCTTTTTTCCTGGCACATTCCATTCGAATTTACAACCTAGAACACCACTTCCATTAAGGCTCTGTTTCCCCAGTAACCAAATTTGGTAAAGGAGAAATGCTGCCACCTTGTGGCCGTTTCCTGCAAGAGCAGCTTTAAACTCACAGCTAATGGTCACTTAACATTCACAAGGACTCAGGGCTGTAAAGGACACCTGCCCTAGAAAATTGTGCTGAAGTAGGTAATGGACAAAAAAATTCACAACAGGCAAATGTTTCAAGAAGAGAGTATGAGGAGTAAAGTTTTACTCACGCTCTTTTAAAAAAAAAGGAAAATGGATAAAAGCTCAACCTCAGGGAGTGTTAGACCCATGCAATCTAATCTACAAAAAGTTTCAACTTAGACCAGTCGACTGACCATCAGCAAAATGTCTACAAACAATAAATGCTGACAGTGTTTTCAAGAACTGTGTCCCATCTACCTGCTGGTGAGACGTAAAGGGGTAACAGCCAATAATGAGAAGAGAAAGGAGCTGTGTTTAAAAGTAAAAATGGAGGTACCATTCAATCCAGCAGGCGCACCATTGGACCTCTCACCTGAGAAGACAAGAATCGAGAAGACACAGGCCGCAAAAGCTTCAGTGCAGCCTTATTCACAATAGCCAAGACAGTGAAGCAATCAAAATATCCAACAAGAGGTGAATGGATAAAGAAGAAGTGGTCCATGTACACAATGGAATATTAGCCATGGAAAACAATGAACCATTGCTCTTTGAGGCACCACAAATGAGTCTGGAGATAATCACGAAACATGAGGTAACTCGGAAACCAAAGACCTGTATTCTATGATATCACTTATAGGCGTTATCTAATAACTGACACAAATGAATATATTTCCACAGAGAAAGACACTCACAGACTTAGAAAACAAACTATGCTCATCTAAAAGGAAAGGTGGGGGGAATGGATAAGTTAAGATTAGTGTTGCTCTATGTATACAAACACATAGTATATACATATCTCAAAAAGACCGACCATGGAGCAAGGGAGGTCTGTGGAACCCTCTGTAACATTTTACATGGGAAGAGGATCTGTACTTGAATAGACATATATAATGTACAAATGAACCAGATTGTGTACACCTAGGACAGACAATATTCGAAGCTTTACCACAATTAAAAAAATTTTAAAACCAAGAAGAAATAATGAGACATAAACTTATGGGGGTTTCTCCAGGCACATTCCAATTTAATTTACAACCTAGGAACACGACTTCCAGAAAGGCTCTGCTGCCCTACTACCCAGATTTGGGAGTGGAGAAATGCTGCCTGCTTGAGGCCACTTCCCACAACAGCAGCTTTAAACCCATTGCTAAGGGTCACTAAATATTCACCAAACTTGCAGTTCGGGAAATGACACCTGCTCTCTAAAAAAATTCTGAGGTGGAAAATCGACCAAAAATTTCAAAATAGGGCAACCTTCCAAGAAGAAAATTTCAAGAGATATATTGTACTCCCAATTGTTTCCTTTTTTTTAACAGAAAAGAAAACGGTGGAGAAAAATGATGAGTTTTACGAATTTTCAAAGACATGCAAACCCAAATTACAAAACCCTATCAGCACACAACAGCCAGTAGTGCCATTAGCATAAAGGCAGCAAACAATAAATGCTAAATCGATTGTGGAGAAATGCATACCCTCGATTCTAAGGGGGACGTGGTAAGAGCCACTAATGAAAACACAAAGAAGGTGCTTTGAAAAGGGAAACACGGTGCTACCAGTCAATCAATCACACCCACTGCTGGGCCTATCACCTGAGAAAATGAGAATCAAAAAGTCACAGGCTGGCAATCCTGCACTCCAACAATATTTACCATAGCCAACACTTGGAAGCAATGAAAATGTCCATCAACCGAGGAATGCGCAAAGTAGAAGTGGTCCACGTGCACACTGGGGAATTACTCCAATAAAAACTAAAAATTAAATTTAAAAATCCAACAAAAGTAAGGAGACATCAGCTTGTGTGGGTTTGTCCGGGCACACTCCACTCTAATTTATAACCGAGAAACACCACAGGCCGCAAGGGCTTTTCCCTAGTTACCATGGTGGGGACATAGAAAGGCTGCCGCCCTCTGGCATTTACCTGCGAAAGCAGCTTTAAAGCCTGTGCTAATGGTCATTTCATAGGAACAAGTACTGCAGAACTGTAAATGAAACCTGCCCTCAAAATGTCTTGAGGGAGGTAATGGCCAAAACATTTCAAAATGTGACACATACTTTAACAGAACACTTTGAAGAACTAAGGGGTAATCACAGGTTGAAAAATAAAAAGGACATGCCTTAAAGCTCAATTTCAACGGATTATGAGGCACAGGTGAATTCAACCACAAAGAGGTATCAGCTCACACTTGTCAGAATAACCATCAGCAAGGAAACTACAAACAATAAATGCTGAAGGTGTTGTGGAGAAATGCATACCCGCAACTTCAAGTGGGACGTAACTTGAAAAGGGCCAAGAATGAGAACAGAATGGAGGTGCCTTAAAAAGGTAAACATTGAGCTACCGTATGATCCAGCAGGCCCACTCCTCGACCTATAATCTAAGAAGAAAGAATTGGAAAGACACAAGCAGGCAAATCTGCATGGCACAATATTACAATAGCCAAGATATGGAAGTAACCAAAAAGTCCACCAACAGATGGGTGGACAAAGAAGAACTCCTCCATATACAGATGGAATATTCGCTAGTGAAAAAAATGAAACAATGCCATTTGCAGCACCATCCATGAGTCTAGACGTAATCACGCCAACTGTAGTAAGTGAGAAAGCAAAAGACACATATCCTATCATATCACTTTTAGGAGTTACTTAAAAATTGATACCGATGAAGATATTTCCACAGAGAAAGGCAATCACAGATTCATTAAAAAAAACTTATGGTTCACCAAATAGAAAGGGATGAGGATTGGATACATTACCATATTGGGGTTAACAGAGATATACATACCATGTGAAATATATAATCACCAAAGACGTACGGAAGACCAGGAGAAGACTACTCAACATTGTGTCATAACCTACATGGGAAAAGGATGCGAGGAAGAATAGATACACGTATATGTGTGAAAGAACCACATCTTGCACACCTAGAACAAACAAACCATTGTAATCAAATTTGCTGGGATAAAAAATAAAAAGTAAATTACAATTATGAACAAGAAGTAATGAGACATAAACATAAAGTGCTTTTTTCCTGGCACATTCCATTCGAATTTACAACCTAGAACACCACTTCCATTAAGGCTCTGTTTCCCCAGTTACCAAATTTGGTAAAGGAGAAATGCTGCCACCTTGTGGCCGTTTCCTCCAAGAGCAGCTTTAAACTCACAGCTAATGGTCACTTAACATTCACAAGGACTCAGGGCTGTAAAGGACACCTGCCCTAAAAAATTGTGCTGAAGTAGGAAATGGACAAAAAAATTCACAACAGGCAAATGTTTCAAGAAGAGAGTATGAGGAGTTAAGTTTTACTCACGCTCTTTTAAAAAAAAAGGAAAATGGATAAAAGCTCAACCTCAGGTAGTGTTAGACCCATGCAATCTAATCTACAAAAAGTTTCAACTTAGACCAGTCGACTGACCATCAGCAAAATGTCTACAAACAATAAATGCTGACGGGGTTTTCAAGAACTGTATCCCCTCTACCTGCTGGTGAGACGTAAAGGGGTAACAGCCAATAATGAGAAGAGAAAGGAGCTGTGTTTAAAAGTAAAAATGGAGGTACCATTCAATCCAGCAGGCGCACCATTGGACCTCTCCCCAGAGAAGACAAGAATCGAGAAGACACAGGCCGCAAAAGCTGCAGTGAAGCCTTATTCACAATAGCCAAGACAGTGAAGCAATCAAAATATCCAACAAGAGGTGAATGGATAAAGAAGAAGTGGTCCATGTACACAATGGAATATTAGCCATGGAAAACAATGAACCATTGCTCTTTGAGGCACCACAAATGAGTCTGGAGATAATCACGAAACATGAGGTAACTCGGAAACCAAAGACCTGTATTCTATGATATCACTTATAGGCGTTATCTAATAACTGACACAAATGAATATATTTCCACAGAGAAAGACACTCACAGACTTAGAAAACAAACTATGCTCATCTAAAAGGAAAGGTGGGGGGAATGGATAAGTTAAGATTAGTGTTGCTCTATGTATACAAACACATAGTATATACATATCTCAAAAAGACCGACCATGGAGCAAGGGAGGTCTGTGGAACCCTCTGTAACATTTTACATGGGAAGAGGATCTGTACTTGAATAGACATATATAATGTACAAATGAACCAGATTGTGTACACCTAGGACAGACAATATTCGAAGCTTTACCACAATTAAAAAAAATTTTAAAACCAAGAAGAAATAATGAGACATAAACTTATGGGGGTTTCTCCAGGCACATTCCAATTTAATTTACAACCTAGGAACACGACTTCCAGAAAGGCTCTGCTGCCCTAGTACCCAGATTTGGGAGTGGAGAAATGCTGCCTGCTTGAGGCCACTTCCCACAACAGCAGCTTTAAACCCATTGCTAAGGGTCACTAAATATTCACCAAACTTGCAGTTCGGGAAATGACACCTGCTCTCTAAAAAAATTCTGAGGTGGAAAATCGACCAAAAATTTCAAAATAGGGCAACCTTCCAAGAAGAAAATTTCAAGAGATATATTGTACTCCCAATTGTTTCCTTTTTTTTAACAGAAAAGAAAACGGTGGAGAAAAATGATGAGTTTTACGAATTTTCAAAGACATGCAAACCCAAATTACAAAACCCTATCAGCACACAGCAGCCAGTAGTGCCATTAGCATAAAGGCAGCAAACAATAAATGCTAAATCGATTGTGGAGAAATGCATACCCTCGATTCTAAGGGGGACGTGGTAAGAGCCACTAATGAAAACACAAAGAAGGTGCTTTGAAAAGGGAAACACGGTGCTACCAGTCAATCAATCACACCCACTGCTGGGCCTATCACCTGAGAAAATGAGAATCAAAAAGTCACAGGCTGGCAATCCTGCACTCCAACAATATTTACCATAGCCAACACTTGGAAGCAATGAAAAGGTCCATCAACCGAGGAATGCGCAAAGTAGAAGTGGTCCACGTGCACACTGGGGAATTACTCCAATAAAAACTAAAAATTAAATTTAAAAATCCAACAAAAGTAAGGAGACATCAGCTTGTGTGGGTTTGTCCGGGCACACTCCACTCTAATTTATAACCGAGAAACACCACAGGCCGCAAGGGCTTTTCCCTAGTTACCATGGTGGGGACATAGAAAGGCTGCCGCCCTCTGGCATTTACCTGCGAAAGCAGCTTTAAAGCCTGTGCTAATGGTCATTTCATAGGAACAAGTACTGCAGAACTGTAAATGAAACCTGCCCTCAAAATGTCTTGAGGGAGGTAATGGCCAAAACATTTCAAAATGTGACACATACTTTAAGAAAACAATTTGAAGAACTAAGGGGTAATCACAGCTTGAAAAATAAAAAGGACATGCCTTAAAGCTCAATTTCAACGGATTATGAGGCACAGGCGAATTCAACCACAAAGAGGTATCAGCTCACACTTGTCAGAATAACCATCAGCAAGGAAACTACAAACAATAAATGCTGAAGGTGTTGTGGAGAAATGCATACCCGCAACTTCAAGTGGGACGTAACTTGAAAAGGGCCAAGAATGAGAACAGAATGGAGGTGCCTTAAAAAGGTAAACATTGAGCTACCGTATGATCCAGCAGGCCCACTCCTCGACCTATAATCTAAGAAGAAAGAATTGGAAAGACACAAGCAGGCAAATCTGCATGGCACAATATTACAATAGCCAAGATATGGAAGTAACC
Source organism: Eschrichtius robustus (assembly GCF_028021215.1). Taxonomy (NCBI): domain Eukaryota; kingdom Metazoa; phylum Chordata; class Mammalia; order Artiodactyla; family Eschrichtiidae; genus Eschrichtius; species Eschrichtius robustus. The sequence goes on along the minus strand of NC_090832.1, from coordinate 74,612,209 downwards.
AAAAAGTCCACCAACAGATGGGTGGACAAAGAAGAACTCCTCCATATACAGATGGAATATTCGCTAGTGAAAAAAATGAAACAATGCCATTTGCAGCACCATCCATGAGTCTAGACGTAATCACGGCAACTGTAGTAAGTGAGAAAGCAAAAGACACATATCCTATCATATCACTTTTAGGAGTTACTTAAAAATTGATACCGATGAAGATATTTCCACAGAGAAAGGCAATCACAGATTCATTAAAAAAAACTTATGGTTCACCAAATAGAAAGGGATGAGGATTGGATACATTACCATATTGGGGTTAACAGAGATATACATACCATGTGAAATATATAATCACCAAAGACGTACGGAAGACCAGGAGAAGACTACTCAACATTGTGTCATAACCTACATGGGAAAAGGATGCGAGGAAGAATAGATACACGTATATGTGTGAAAGAACCACATCTTGCACACCTAGAACAAACAAACCATTGTAATCAAATTTGCTGGGATAAAAAATAAAAAGTAAATTACAATTATGAACAAGAAGTAATGAGACATAAACATAAAGTGCTTTTTTCCTGGCACATTCCATTCGAATTTACAACCTAGAACACCACTTCCATTAAGGCTCTGTTTCCCCAGTTACCAAATTTGGTAAAGGAGAAATGCTGCCACCTTGTGGCCGTTTCCTCCAAGAGCAGCTTTAAACTCACAGCTAATGGTCACTTAACATTCACAAGGACTCAGGGCTGTAAAGGACACCTGCCCTAAAAAATTGTGCTGAAGTAGGAAATGGACAAAAAAATTCACAACAGGCAAATGTTTCAAGAAGAGAGTATGAGGAGTTAAGTTTTACTCACGCTCTTTTAAAAAAAAAGGAAAATGGATAAAAGCTCAACCTCAGGTAGTGTTAGACCCATGCAATCTAATCTACAAAAAGTTTCAACTTAGACCAGTCGACTGACCATCAGCAAAATGTCTACAAACAATAAATGCTGACGGGGTTTTCAAGAACTGTATCCCCTCTACCTGCCGGTGAGACGTAAAGGGGTAACAGCCAATAATGAGAAGAGAAAGGAGCTGTGTTTAAAAGTAAAAATGGAGGTACCATTCAATCCAGCAGGCGCACCATTGGACCTCTCACCAGAGAAGACAAGAATCGAGAAGACACAGGCCGCAAAAGCTGCAGTGAAGCCTTATTCACAATAGCCAAGACAGTGAAGCAATCAAAATATCCAACAAGAGGTGAATGGATAAAGAAGAAGTGGTCCATGTACACAATGGAATATTAGCCATGGAAAACAATGAACCATTGCTCTTTGAGGCACCACAAATGAGTCTGGAGATAATCACGAAACATGAGGTAACTCGGAAACCAAAGACCTGTATTCTATGATATCACTTATAGGCGTTATCTAATAACTGACACAAATGAATATATTTCCACAGAGAAAGACACTCACAGACTTAGAAAACAAACTATGCTCATCTAAAAGGAAAGGTGGGGGGAATGGATAAGTTAAGATTAGTGTTGCTCTATGTATACAAACACATAGTATATACATATCTCAAAAAGACCGACCATGGAGCAAGGGAGGTCTGTGGAACCCTCTGTAACATTTTACATGGGAAGAGGATCTGTACTTGAATAGACATATATAATGTACAAATGAACCAGATTGTGTACACCTAGGACAGACAATATTCGAAGCTTTACCACAATTAAAAAAAATTTTAAAACCAAGAAGAAATAATGAGACATAAACTTATGGGGGTTTCTCCAGGCACATTCCAATTTAATTTACAACCTAGGAACACGACTTCCAGAAAGGCTCTGCTGCCCTAGTACCCAGATTTGGGAGTGGAGAAATGCTGCCTGCTTGAGGCCACTTCCCACAACAGCAGCTTTAAACCCATTGCTAAGGGTCACTAAATATTCACCAAACTTGCAGTTCGGGAAATGACACCTGCTCTCTAAAAAAATTCTGAGGTGGAAAATCGACCAAAAATTTCAAAATAGGGCAACCTTCCAAGAAGAAAATTTCAAGAGATATATTGTACTCCCAATTGTTTCCTTTTTTTTAACAGAAAAGAAAACGGTGGAGAAAAATGATGAGTTTTACGAATTTTCAAAGACATGCAAACCCAAATTACAAAACCCTATCAGCACACAGCAGCCAGTAGTGCCATTAGCATAAAGGCAGCAAACAATAAATGCTAAATCGATTGTGGAGAAATGCATACCCTCGATTCTAAGGGGGACGTGGTAAGAGCCACTAATGAAAACACAAAGAAGGTGCTTTGAAAAGGGAAACACGGTGCTACCAGTCAATCAATCACACCCACTGCTGGGCCTATCACCTGAGAAAATGAGAATCAAAAAGTCACAGGCTGGCAATCCTGCACTCCAACAATATTTACCATAGCCAACACTTGGAAGCAATGAAAATGTCCATCAACCGAGGAATGCGCAAAGTAGAAGTGGTCCACGTGCACACTGGGGAATTACTCCAATAAAAACTAAAAATTAAATTTAAAAATCCAACAAAAGTAAGGAGACATCAGCTTGTGTGGGTTTGTCCGGGCACACTCCACTCTAATTTATAACCGAGAAACACCACAGGCCGCAAGGGCTTTTCCCTAGTTACCATGGTGGGGACATAGAAAGGCTGCCGCCCTCTGGCATTTACCTGCAAAAGCAGCTTTAAAGCCTGTGCTAATGGTCATTTCATAGGAACAAGTACTGCAGAACTGTAAATGAAACCTGCCCTCAAAATGTCTTGAGGGAGGTAATGGCCAAAACATTTCAAAATGTGACACATACTTTAACAGAACACTTTGAAGAACTAAGGGGTAATCACAGGTTGAAAAATAAAAAGGACATGCCTTAAAGCTCAATTTCAACGGATTATGAGGCACAGGTGAATTCAACCACAAAGAGGTATCAGCTCACACTTGTCAGAATAACCATCAGCAAGGAAACTACAAACAATAAATGCTGAAGGTGTTGTGGAGAAATGCATACCCGCAACTTCAAGTGGGACGTAACTTGAAAAGGGCCACGAATGAGAACAGAATGGAGGTGCCTTAAAAAGGTAAACATTGAGCTACCGTATGATCCAGCAGGCCCACTCCTCGACCTATAATCTAAGAAGAAAGAATTGGAAAGACACAAGCAGGCAAATCTGCATGGCACAATATTACAATAGCCAAGATATGGAAGTAACCAAAAAGTCCACCAACAGATGGGTGGACAAAGAAGAACTCCTCCATATACAGATGGAATATTCGCTAGTGAAAAAAATGAAACAATGCCATTTGCAGCACCATCCATGAGTCTAGACGTAATCACGCCAACTGTAGTAAGTGAGAAAGCAAAAGACACATATCCTATCATATCACTTTTAGGAGTTACTTAAAAATTGATACCAATGAAGATATTTCCACAGAGAAAGGCAATCACAGATTCATTAAAAAAAACTTATGGTTCACCAAATAGAAAGGGATGAGGATTGGATACATTACCATATTGGGGTTAACAGAGATATACATACCATGTGAAATATATAATCACCAAAGACGTACGGAAGACCAGGAGAAGACTACTCAACATTGTGTCATAACCTACATGGGAAAAGGATGCGAGGAAGAATAGATACACGTATATGTGTGAAAGAACCACATCTTGCACACCTAGAACAAACAAACCATTGTAATCAAATTTGCTGGGATAAAAAATAAAAAGTAAATTACAATTATGAACAAGAAGTAATGAGACATAAACATAAAGTGTTTTTTTCCTGGCACATTCCATTCGAATTTACAACCTAGAACACCACTTCCATTAAGGCTCTGTTTCCCCAGTTACCAAATTTGGTAAAGGAGAAATGCTGCCACCTTGTGGCCGTTTCCTCCAAGAGCAGCTTTAAACTCACAGCTAATGGTCACTTAACATTCACAAGGACTCAGGGCTGTAAAGGACACCTGCCCTAAAAAATTGTGCTGAAGTAGGAAATGGACAAAAAAATTCACAACAGGCAAATGTTTCAAGAAGAGAGTATGAGGAGTTAAGTTTTACTCACGCTCTTTTAAAAAAAAAGGAAAATGGATAAAAGCTCAACCTCAGGTAGTGTTAGACCCATGCAATCTAATCTACAAAAAGTTTCAACTTAGACCAGTCGACTGACCATCAGCAAAATGTCTACAAACAATAAATGCTGACGGGGTTTTCAAGAACTGTATCCCCTCTACCTGCTGGTGAGACGTAAAGGGGTAACAGCCAATAATGAGAAGAGAAAGGAGCTGTGTTTAAAAGTAAAAATGGAGGTACCATTCAATCCAGCAGGCGCACCATTGGACCTCTCACCAGAGAAGACAAGAATCGAGAAGACACAGGCCGCAAAAGCTGCAGTGAAGCCTTATTCACAATAGCCAAGACAGTGAAGCAATCAAAATATCCAACAAGAGGTGAATGGATAAAGAAGAAGTGGTCCATGTACACAATGGAATATTAGCCATGGAAAACAATGAACCATTGCTCTTTGAGGCACCACAAATGAGTCTGGAGATAATCACGAAACATGAGGTAACTCGGAAACCAAAGACCTGTATTCTATGATATCACTTATAGGCGTTATCTAATAACTGACACAAATGAATATATTTCCACAGAGAAAGACACTCACAGACTTAGAAAACAAACTATGCTCATCTAAAAGGAAAGGTGGGGGGAATGGATAAGTTAAGATTAGTGTTGCTCTATGTATACAAACACATAGTATATACATATCTCAAAAAGACCGACCATGGAGCAAGGGAGGTCTGTGGAACCCTCTGTAACATTTTACATGGGAAGAGGATCTGTACTTGAATAGACATATATAATGTACAAATGAACCAGATTGTGTACACCTAGGACAGACAATATTCGAAGCTTTACCACAATTAAAAAAAATTTTAAAACCAAGAAGAAATAATGAGACATAAACTTATGGGGGTTTCTCCAGGCACATTCCAATTTAATTTACAACCTAGGAACACGACTTCCAGAAAGGCTCTGCTGCCCTAGTACCCAGATTTGGGAGTGGAGAAATGCTGCCTGCTTGAGGCCACTTCCCACAACAGCAGCTTTAAACCCATTGCTAAGGGTCACTAAATATTCACCAAACTTGCAGTTCGGGAAATGACACCTGCTCTCTAAAAAAATTCTGAGGTGGAAAATCGACCAAAAATTTCAAAATAGGGCAACCTTCCAAGAAGAAAATTTCAAGAGATATATTGTACTCCCAATTGTTTCCTTTTTTTTAACAGAAAAGAAAACGGTGGAGAAAAATGATGAGTTTTACGAATTTTCAAAGACATGCAAACCCAAATTACAAAACCCTATCAGCACACAGCAGCCAGTAGTGCCATTAGCATAAAGGCAGCAAACAATAAATGCTAAATCGATTGTGGAGAAATGCATACCCTCGATTCTAAGGGGGACGTGGTAAGAGCCACTAATGAAAACACAAAGAAGGTGCTTTGAAAAGGGAAACACGGTGCTACCAGTCAATCAATCACACCCACTGCTGGGCCTATCACCTGAGAAAATGAGAATCAAAAAGTCACAGGCTGGCAATCCTGCACTCCAACAATATTTACCATAGCCAACACTTGGAAGCAATGAAAATGTCCATCAACCGAGGAATGCGCAAAGTAGAAGTGGTCCACGTGCACACTGGGGAATTACTCCAATAAAAACTAAAAATTAAATTTAAAAATCCAACAAAAGTAAGGAGACATCAGCTTGTGTGGGTTTGTCCGGGCACACTCCACTCTAATTTATAACCGAGAAACACCACAGGCCGCAAGGGCTTTTCCCTAGTTACCATGGTGGGGACATAGAAAGGCTGCCGCCCTCTGGCATTTACCTGCAAAAGCAGCTTTAAAGCCTGTGCTAATGGTCATTTCATAGGAACAAGTACTGCAGAACTGTAAATGAAACCTGCCCTCAAAATGTCTTGAGGGAGGTAATGGCCAAAACATTTCAAAATGTGACACATACTTTAACAGAACACTTTGAAGAACTAAGGGGTAATCACAGGTTGAAAAATAAAAAGGACATGCCTTAAAGCTCAATTTCAACGGATTATGAGGCACAGGTGAATTCAACCACAAAGAGGTATCAGCTCACACTTGTCAGAATAACCATCAGCAAGGAAACTACAAACAATAAATGCTGAAGGTGTTGTGGAGAAATGCATACCCGCAACTTCAAGTGGGACGTAACTTGAAAAGGGCCACGAATGAGAACAGAATGGAGGTGCCTTAAAAAGGTAAACATTGAGCTACCGTATGATCCAGCAGGCCCACTCCTCGACCTATAATCTAAGAAGAAAGAATTGGAAAGACACAAGCAGGCAAATCTGCATGGCACAATATTACAATAGCCAAGATATGGAAGTAACCAAAAAGTCCACCAACAGATGGGTGGACAAAGAAGAACTCCTCCATATACAGATGGAATATTCGCTAGTGAAAAAAATGAAACAATGCCATTTGCAGCACCATCCATGAGTCTAGACGTAATCACGCCAACTGTAGTAAGTGAGAAAGCAAAAGACACATATCCTATCATATCACTTTTAGGAGTTACTTAAAAATTGATACCAATGAAGATATTTCCACAGAGAAAGGCAATCACAGATTCATTAAAAAAAACTTATGGTTCACCAAATAGAAAGGGATGAGGATTGGATACATTACCATATTGGGGTTAACAGAGATATACATACCATGTGAAATATATAATCACCAAAGACGTACGGAAGACCAGGAGAAGACTACTCAACATTGTGTCATAACCTACATGGGAAAAGGATGCGAGGAAGAATAGATACACGTATATGTGTGAAAGAACCACATCTTGCACACCTAGAACAAACAAACCATTGTAATCAAATTTGCTGGGATAAAAAATAAAAAGTAAATTACAATTATGAACAAGAAGTAATGAGACATAAACATAAAGTGCTTTTTTCCTGGCACATTCCATTCGAATTTACAACCTAGAACACCACTTCCATTAAGGCTCTGTTTCCCCAGTTACCAAATTTGGTAAAGGAGAAATGCTGCCACCTTGTGGCCGTTTCCTCCAAGAGCAGCTTTAAACTCACAGCTAATGGTCACTTAACATTCACAAGGACTCAGGGCTGTAAAGGACACCTGCCCTAAAAAATTGTGCTGAAGTAGGAAATGGACAAAAAAATTCACAACAGGCAAATGTTTCAAGAAGAGAGTATGAGGAGTTAAGTTTTACTCACGCTCTTTTAAAAAAAAAGGAAAATGGATAAAAGCTCAACCTCAGGTAGTGTTAGACCCATGCAATCTAATCTACAAAAAGTTTCAACTTAGACCAGTCGACTGACCATCAGCAAAATGTCTACAAACAATAAATGCTGACGGGGTTTTCAAGAACTGTATCCCCTCTACCTGCTGGTGAGACGTAAAGGGGTAACAGCCAATAATGAGAAGAGAAAGGAGCTGTGTTTAAAAGTAAAAATGGAGGTACCATTCAATCCAGCAGGCGCACCATTGGACCTCTCACCAGAGAAGACAAGAATCGAGAAGACACAGGCCGCAAAAGCTGCAGTGAAGCCTTATTCACAATAGCCAAGACAGTGAAGCAATCAAAATATCCAACAAGAGGTGAATGGATAAAGAAGAAGTGGTCCATGTACACAATGGAATATTAGCCATGGAAAACAATGAACCATTGCTCTTTGAGGCACCACAAATGAGTCTGGAGATAATCACGAAACATGAGGTAACTCGGAAACCAAAGACCTGTATTCTATGATATCACTTATAGGCGTTATCTAATAACTGACACAAATGAATATATTTCCACAGAGAAAGACACTCACAGACTTAGAAAACAAACTATGCTCATCTAAAAGGAAAGGTGGGGGGAATGGATAATTTAAGATTAGTGTTGCTCTATGTATACAAACACATAGTATATACATATCTCAAAAAGACCGACCATGGAGCAAGGGAGGTCTGTGGAACCCTCTGTAACATTTTACATGGGAAGAGGATCTGTACTTGAATAGACATATATAATGTACAAATGAACCAGATTGTGTACACCTAGGACAGACAATATTCGAAGCTTTACCACAATTAAAAAAAATTTTAAAACCAAGAAGAAATAATGAGACATAAACTTATGGGGGTTTCTCCAGGCACATTCCAATTTAATTTACAACCTAGGAACACGACTTCCAGAAAGGCTCTGCTGCCCTAGTACCCAGATTTGGGAGTGGAGAAATGCTGCCTGCTTGAGGCCACTTCCCACAACAGCAGCTTTAAACCCATTGCTAAGGGTCACTAAATATTCACCAAACTTGCAGTTCGGGAAATGACACCTGCTCTCTAAAAAAATTCTGAGGTGGAAAATCGACCAAAAATTTCAAAATAGGGCAACCTTCCAAGAAGAAAATTTCAAGAGATATATTGTACTCCCAATTGTTTCCTTTTTTTTAACAGAAAAGAAAACGGTGGAGAAAAATGATGAGTTTTACGAATTTTCAAAGACATGCAAACCCAAATTACAAAACCCTATCAGCACACAGCAGCCAGTAGTGCCATTAGCATAAAGGCAGCAAACAATAAATGCTAAATCGATTGTGGAGAAATGCATACCCTCGATTCTAAGGGGGACGTGGTAAGAGCCACTAATGAAAACACAAAGAAGGTGCTTTGAAAAGGGAAACACGGTGCTACCAGTCAATCAATCACACCCACTGCTGGGCCTATCACCTGAGAAAATGAGAATCAAAAAGTCACAGGCTGGCAATCCTGCACTCCAACAATATTTACCATAGCCAACACTTGGAAGCAATGAAAAGGTCCATCAACCGAGGAATGCGCAAAGTAGAAGTGGTCCACGTGCACACTGGGGAATTACTCCAATAAAAACTAAAAATTAAATTTAAAAATCCAACAAAAGTAAGGAGACATCAGCTTGTGTGGGTTTGTCCGGGCACACTCCACTCTAATTTATAACCGAGAAACACCACAGGCCGCAAGGGCTTTTCCCTAGTTACCATGGTGGGGACATAGAAAGGCTGCCGCCCTCTGGCATTTACCTGCGAAAGCAGCTTTAAAGCCTGTGCTAATGGTCATTTCATAGGAACAAGTACTGCAGAACTGTAAATGAAACCTGCCCTCAAAATGTCTTGAGGGAGGTAATGGCCAAAACATTTCAAAATGTGACACATACTTTAAGAAAACAATTTGAAGAACTAAGGGGTAATCACAGCTTGAAAAATAAAAAGGACATGCCTTAAAGCTCAATTTCAACGGATTATGAGGCACAGGCGAATTCAACCACAAAGAGGTATCAGCTCACACTTGTCAGAATAACCATCAGCAAGGAAACTACAAACAATAAATGCTGAAGGTGTTGTGGAGAAATGCATACCCGCAACTTCAAGTGGGACGTAACTTGAAAAGGGCCAAGAATGAGAACAGAATGGAGGTGCCTTAAAAAGGTAAACATTGAGCTACCGTATGATCCAGCAGGCCCACTCCTCGACCTATAATCTAAGAAGAAAGAATTGGAAAGACACAAGCAGGCAAATCTGCATGGCACAATATTACAATAGCCAAGATATGGAAGTAACCAAAAAGTCCACCAACAGATGGGTGGACAAAGAAGAACTCCTCCATATACAGATGGAATATTCGCTAGTGAAAAAAATGAAACAATGCCATTTGCAGCACCATCCATGAGTCTAGACGTAATCACGCCAACTGTAGTAAGTGAGAAAGCAAAAGACACATATCCTATCATATCACTTTTAGGAGTTACTTAAAAATTGATACCGATGAAGATATTTCCACAGAGAAAGGCAATCACAGATTCATTAAAAAAAACTTATGGTTCACCAAATAGAAAGGGATGAGGATTGGATACATTACCATATTGGGGTTAACAGAGATATACATACCATGTGAAATATATAATCACCAAAGACGTACGGAAGACCAGGAGAAGACTACTCAACATTGTGTCATAACCTACATGGGAAAAGGATGCGAGGAAGAATAGATACACGTATATGTGTGAAAGAACCACATCTTGCACACCTAGAACAAACAAACCATTGTAATCAAATTTGCTGGGATAAAAAATAAAAAGTAAATTACAATTATGAACAAGAAGTAATGAGACATAAACATAAAGTGCTTTTTTCCTGGCACATTCCATTCGAATTTACAACCTAGAACACCACTTCCATTAAGGCTCTGTTTCCCCAGTTACCAAATTTGGTAAAGGAGAAATGCTGCCACCTTGTGGCCGTTTCCTCCAAGAGCAGCTTTAAACTCACAGCTAATGGTCACTTAACATTCACAAGGACTCAGGGCTGTAAAGGACACCTGCCCTAAAAAATTGTGCTGAAGTAGGAAATGGACAAAAAAATTCACAACAGGCAAATGTTTCAAGAAGAGAGTATGAGGAGTTAAGTTTTACTCACGCTCTTTTAAAAAAAAAGGAAAATGGATAAAAGCTCAACCTCAGGTAGTGTTAGACCCATGCAATCTAATCTACAAAAAGTTTCAACTTAGACCAGTCGACTGACCATCAGCAAAATGTCTACAAACAATAAATGCTGACGGGGTTTTCAAGAACTGTATCCCCTCTACCTGCTGGTGAGACGTAAAGGGGTAACAGCCAATAATGAGAAGAGAAAGGAGCTGTGTTTAAAAGTAAAAATGGAGGTACCATTCAATCCAGCAGGCGCACCATTGGACCTCTCACCAGAGAAGACAAGAATCGAGAAGACACAGGCCGCAAAAGCTGCAGTGAAGCCTTATTCACAATAGCCAAGACAGTGAAGCAATCAAAATATCCAACAAGAGGTGAATGGATAAAGAAGAAGTGGTCCATGTACACAATGGAATATTAGCCATGGAAAACAATGAACCATTGCTCTTTGAGGCACCACAAATGAGTCTGGAGATAATCACGAAACATGAGGTAACTCGGAAACCAAAGACCTGTATTCTATGATATCACTTATAGGCGTTATCTAATAACTGACACAAATGAATATATTTCCACAGAGAAAGACACTCACAGACTTAGAAAACAAACTATGCTCATCTAAAAGGAAAGGTGGGGGGAATGGATAAGTTAAGATTAGTGTTGCTCTATGTATACAAACACATAGTATATACATATCTCAAAAAGACCGACCATGGAGCAAGGGAGGTCTGTGGAACCCTCTGTAACATTTTACATGGGAAGAGGATCTGTACTTGAATAGACATATATAATGTACAAATGAACCAGATTGTGTACACCTAGGACAGACAATATTCGAAGCTTTACCACAATTAAAAAAAATTTTAAAACCAAGAAGAAATAATGAGACATAAACTTATGGGGGTTTCTCCAGGCACATTCCAATTTAATTTACAACCTAGGAACACGACTTCCAGAAAGGCTCTGCTGCCCTAGTACCCAGATTTGGGAGTGGAGAAATGCTGCCTGCTTGAGGCCACTTCCCACAACAGCAGCTTTAAACCCATTGCTAAGGGTCACTAAATATTCACCAAACTTGCAGTTCGGGAAATGACACCTGCTCTCTAAAAAAATTCTGAGGTGGAAAATCGACCAAAAATTTCAAAATAGGGCAACCTTCCAAGAAGAAAATTTCAAGAGATATATTGTACTCCCAATTGTTTCCTTTTTTTTAACAGAAAAGAAAACGGTGGAGAAAAATGATGAGTTTTACGAATTTTCAAAGACATGCAAACCCAAATTACAAAACCCTATCAGCACACAGCAGCCAGTAGTGCCATTAGCATAAAGGCAGCAAACAATAAATGCTAAATCGATTGTGGAGAAATGCTTACCCTCGATTCTAAGGGGGACGTGGTAAGAGCCACTAATGAAAACACAAAGAAGGTGCTTTGAAAAGGGAAACACGGTGCTACCAGTCAATCAATCACACCCACTGCTGGGCCTATCACCTGAGAAAATGAGAATCAAAAAGTCACAGGCTGGCAATCCTGCACTCCAACAATATTTACCATAGCCAACACTTGGAAGCAATGAAAAGGTCCATCAACCGAGGAATGCGCAAAGTAGAAGTGGTCCACGTGCACACTGGGGAATTACTCCAATAAAAACTAAAAATTAAATTTAAAAATCCAACAAAAGTAAGGAGACATCAGCTTGTGTGGGTTTGTCCGGGCACACTCCACTCTAATTTATAACCGAGAAACACCACAGGCCGCAAGGGCTTTTCCCTAGTTACCATGGTGGGGACATAGAAAGGCTGCCGCCCTCTGGCATTTACCTGCGAAAGCAGCTTTAAAGCCTGTGCTAATGGTCATTTCATAGGAACAAGTACTGCAGAACTGTAAATGAAACCTGCCCTCAAAATGTCTTGAGGGAGGTAATGGCCAAAACATTTCAAAATGTGACACATACTTTAAGAAAACAATTTGAAGAACTAAGGGGTAATCACAGCTTGAAAAATAAAAAGGACATGCCTTAAAGCTCAATTTCAACGGATTATGAGGCACAGGCGAATTCAACCACAAAGAGGTATCAGCTCACACTTGTCAGAATAACCATCAGCAAGGAAACTACAAACAATAAATGCTGAAGGTGTTGTGGAGAAATGCATACCCGCAACTTCAAGTGGGACGTAACTTGAAAAGGGCCAAGAATGAGAACAGAATGGAGGTGCCTTAAAAAGGTAAACATTGAGCTACCGTATGATCCAGCAGGCCCACTCCTCGACCTATAATCTAAGAAGAAAGAATTGGAAAGACACAAGCAGGCAAATCTGCATGGCACAATATTACAATAGCCAAGATATGGAAGTAACCAAAAAGTCCACCAACAGATGGGTGGACAAAGAAGAACTCCTCCATATACAGATGGAATATTCGCTAGTGAAAAAAATGAAACAATGCCATTTGCAGCACCATCCATGAGTCTAGACGTAATCACGCCAACTGTAGTAAGTGAGAAAGCAAAAGACACATATCCTATCATATCACTTTTAGGAGTTACTTAAAAATTGATACCGATGAAGATATTTCCACAGAGAAAGGCAATCACAGATTCATTAAAAAAAACTTATGGTTCACCAAATAGAAAGGGATGAGGATTGGATACATTACCATATTGGGGTTAACAGAGATATACATACCATGTGAAATATATAATCACCAAAGACGTACGGAAGACCAGGAGAAGACTACTCAACATTGTGTCATAACCTACATGGGAAAAGGATGCGAGGAAGAATAGATACACGTATATGTGTGAAAGAACCACATCTTGCACACCTAGAACAAACAAACCATTGTAATCAAATTTGCTGGGATAAAAAATAAAAAGTAAATTACAATTATGAACAAGAAGTAATGAGACATAAACATAAAGTGCTTTTTTCCTGGCACATTCCATTCGAATTTACAACCTAGAACACCACTTCCATTAAGGCTCTGTTTCCCCAGTTACCAAATTTGGTAAAGGAGAAATGCTGCCACCTTGTGGCCGTTTCCTCCAAGAGCAGCTTTAAACTCACAGCTAATGGTCACTTAACATTCACAAGGACTCAGGGCTGTAAAGGACACCTGCCCTAAAAAATTGTGCTGAAGTAGGAAATGGACAAAAAAATTCACAACAGGCAAATGTTTCAAGAAGAGAGTATGAGGAGTTAAGTTTTACTCACGCTCTTTTAAAAAAAAAGGAAAATGGATAAAAGCTCAACCTCAGGTAGTGTTAGACCCATGCAATCTAATCTACAAAAAGTTTCAACTTAGACCAGTCGACTGACCATCAGCAAAATGTCTACAAACAATAAATGCTGACGGGGTTTTCAAGAACTGTATCCCCTCTACCTGCTGGTGAGACGTAAAGGGGTAACAGCCAATAATGAGAAGAGAAAGGAGCTGTGTTTAAAAGTAAAAATGGAGGTACCATTCAATCCAGCAGGCGCACCATTGGACCTCTCACCAGAGAAGACAAGAATCGAGAAGACACAGGCCGCAAAAGCTGCAGTGAAGCCTTATTCACAATAGCCAAGACAGTGAAGCAATCAAAATATCCAACAAGAGGTGAATGGATAAAGAAGAAGTGGTCCATGTACACAATGGAATATTAGCCATGGAAAACAATGAACCATTGCTCTTTGAGGCACCACAAATGAGTCTGGAGATAATCACGAAACATGAGGTAACTCGGAAACCAAAGACCTGTATTCTATGATATCACTTATAGGCGTTATCTAATAACTGACACAAATGAATATATTTCCACAGAGAAAGACACTCACAGACTTAGAAAACAAACTATGCTCATCTAAAAGGAAAGGTGGGGGGAATGGATAAGTTAAGATTAGTGTTGCTCTATGTATACAAACACATAGTATATACATATCTCAAAAAGACCGACCATGGAGCAAGGGAGGTCTGTGGAACCCTCTGTAACATTTTACATGGGAAGAGGATCTGTACTTGAATAGACATATATAATGTACAAATGAACCAGATTGTGTACACCTAGGACAGACAATATTCGAAGCTTTACCACAATTAAAAAAAATTTTAAAACCAAGAAGAAATAATGAGACATAAACTTATGGGGGTTTCTCCAGGCACATTCCAATTTAATTTACAACCTAGGAACACGACTTCCAGAAAGGCTCTGCTGCCCTAGTACCCAGATTTGGGAGTGGAGAAATGCTGCCTGCTTGAGGCCACTTCCCACAACAGCAGCTTTAAACCCATTGCTAAGGGTCACTAAATATTCACCAAACTTGCAGTTCGGGAAATGACACCTGCTCTCTAAAAAAATTCTGAGGTGGAAAATCGACCAAAAATTTCAAAATAGGGCAACCTTCCAAGAAGAAAATTTCAAGAGATATATTGTACTCCCAATTGTTTCCTTTTTTTTAACAGAAAAGAAAACGGTGGAGAAAAATGATGAGTTTTACGAATTTTCAAAGACATGCAAACCCAAATTACAAAACCCTATCAGCACACAGCAGCCAGTAGTGCCATTAGCATAAAGGCAGCAAACAATAAATGCTAAATCGATTGTGGAGAAATGCATACCCTCGATTCTAAGGGGGACGTGGTAAGAGCCACTAATGAAAACACAAAGAAGGTGCTTTGAAAAGGGAAACACGGTGCTACCAGTCAATCAATCACACCCACTGCTGGGCCTATCACCTGAGAAAATGAGAATCAAAAAGTCACAGGCTGGCAATCCTGCACTCCAACAATATTTACCATAGCCAACACTTGGAAGCAATGAAAAGGTCCATCAACCGAGGAATGCGCAAAGTAGAAGTGGTCCACGTGCACACTGGGGAATTACTCCAATAAAAACTAAAAATTAAATTTAAAAATCCAACAAAAGTAAGGAGACATCAGCTTGTGTGGGTTTGTCCGGGCACACTCCACTCTAATTTATAACCGAGAAACACCACAGGCCGCAAGGGCTTTTCCCTAGTTACCATGGTGGG
The DNA here is from genome assembly GCF_028021215.1 of Eschrichtius robustus. NCBI lineage: Eukaryota > Metazoa > Chordata > Mammalia > Artiodactyla > Eschrichtiidae > Eschrichtius > Eschrichtius robustus. The sequence continues at coordinate 74,596,670 of NC_090832.1, read as the reverse complement.
GACATAGAAAGGCTGCCGCCCTCTGGCATTTACCTGCGAAAGCAGCTTTAAAGCCTGTGCTAATGGTCATTTCATAGGAACAAGTACTGCAGAACTGTAAATGAAACCTGCCCTCAAAATGTCTTGAGGGAGGTAATGGCCAAAACATTTCAAAATGTGACACATACTTTAAGAAAACAATTTGAAGAACTAAGGGGTAATCACAGCTTGAAAAATAAAAAGGACATGCCTTAAAGCTCAATTTCAACGGATTATGAGGCACAGGCGAATTCAACCACAAAGAGGTATCAGCTCACACTTGTCAGAATAACCATCAGCAAGGAAACTACAAACAATAAATGCTGAAGGTGTTGTGGAGAAATGCATACCCGCAACTTCAAGTGGGACGTAACTTGAAAAGGGCCAAGAATGAGAACAGAATGGAGGTGCCTTAAAAAGGTAAACATTGAGCTACCGTATGATCCAGCAGGCCCACTCCTCGACCTATAATCTAAGAAGAAAGAATTGGAAAGACACAAGCAGGCAAATCTGCATGGCACAATATTACAATAGCCAAGATATGGAAGTAACCAAAAAGTCCACCAACAGATGGGTGGACAAAGAAGAACTCCTCCATATACAGATGGAATATTCGCTAGTGAAAAAAATGAAACAATGCCATTTGCAGCACCATCCATGAGTCTAGACGTAATCACGCCAACTGTAGTAAGTGAGAAAGCAAAAGACACATATCCTATCATATCACTTTTAGGAGTTACTTAAAAATTGATACCGATGAAGATATTTCCACAGAGAAAGGCAATCACAGATTCATTAAAAAAAACTTATGGTTCACCAAATAGAAAGGGATGAGGATTGGATACATTACCATATTGGGGTTAACAGAGATATACATACCATGTGAAATATATAATCACCAAAGACGTACGGAAGACCAGGAGAAGACTACTCAACATTGTGTCATAACCTACATGGGAAAAGGATGCGAGGAAGAATAGATACACGTATATGTGTGAAAGAACCACATCTTGCACACCTAGAACAAACAAACCATTGTAATCAAATTTGCTGGGATAAAAAATAAAAAGTAAATTACAATTATGAACAAGAAGTAATGAGACATAAACATAAAGTGCTTTTTTCCTGGCACATTCCATTCGAATTTACAACCTAGAACACCACTTCCATTAAGGCTCTGTTTCCCCAGTTACCAAATTTGGTAAAGGAGAAATGCTGCCACCTTGTGGCCGTTTCCTCCAAGAGCAGCTTTAAACTCACAGCTAATGGTCACTTAACATTCACAAGGACTCAGGGCTGTAAAGGACACCTGCCCTAAAAAATTGTGCTGAAGTAGGAAATGGACAAAAAAATTCACAACAGGCAAATGTTTCAAGAAGAGAGTATGAGGAGTTAAGTTTTACTCACGCTCTTTTAAAAAAAAAGGAAAATGGATAAAAGCTCAACCTCAGGTAGTGTTAGACCCATGCAATCTAATCTACAAAAAGTTTCAACTTAGACCAGTCGACTGACCATCAGCAAAATGTCTACAAACAATAAATGCTGACGGGGTTTTCAAGAACTGTATCCCCTCTACCTGCTGGTGAGACGTAAAGGGGTAACAGCCAATAATGAGAAGAGAAAGGAGCTGTGTTTAAAAGTAAAAATGGAGGTACCATTCAATCCAGCAGGCGCACCATTGGACCTCTCACCAGAGAAGACAAGAATCGAGAAGACACAGGCCGCAAAAGCTGCAGTGAAGCCTTATTCACAATAGCCAAGACAGTGAAGCAATCAAAATATCCAACAAGAGGTGAATGGATAAAGAAGAAGTGGTCCATGTACACAATGGAATATTAGCCATGGAAAACAATGAACCATTGCTCTTTGAGGCACCACAAATGAGTCTGGAGATAATCACGAAACATGAGGTAACTCGGAAACCAAAGACCTGTATTCTATGATATCACTTATAGGCGTTATCTAATAACTGACACAAATGAATATATTTCCACAGAGAAAGACACTCACAGACTTAGAAAACAAACTATGCTCATCTAAAAGGAAAGGTGGGGGGAATGGATAAGTTAAGATTAGTGTTGCTCTATGTATACAAACACATAGTATATACATATCTCAAAAAGACCGACCATGGAGCAAGGGAGGTCTGTGGAACCCTCTGTAACATTTTACATGGGAAGAGGATCTGTACTTGAATAGACATATATAATGTACAAATGAACCAGATTGTGTACACCTAGGACAGACAATATTCGAAGCTTTACCACAATTAAAAAAAATTTTAAAACCAAGAAGAAATAATGAGACATAAACTTATGGGGGTTTCTCCAGGCACATTCCAATTTAATTTACAACCTAGGAACACGACTTCCAGAAAGGCTCTGCTGCCCTAGTACCCAGATTTGGGAGTGGAGAAATGCTGCCTGCTTGAGGCCACTTCCCACAACAGCAGCTTTAAACCCATTGCTAAGGGTCACTAAATATTCACCAAACTTGCAGTTCGGGAAATGACACCTGCTCTCTAAAAAAATTCTGAGGTGGAAAATCGACCAAAAATTTCAAAATAGGGCAACCTTCCAAGAAGAAAATTTCAAGAGATATATTGTACTCCCAATTGTTTCCTTTTTTTTAACAGAAAAGAAAACGGTGGAGAAAAATGATGAGTTTTACGAATTTTCAAAGACATGCAAACCCAAATTACAAAACCCTATCAGCACACAGCAGCCAGTAGTGCCATTAGCATAAAGGCAGCAAACAATAAATGCTAAATCGATTGTGGAGAAATGCATACCCTCGATTCTAAGGGGGACGTGGTAAGAGCCACTAATGAAAACACAAAGAAGGTGCTTTGAAAAGGGAAACACGGTGCTACCAGTCAATCAATCACACCCACTGCTGGGCCTATCACCTGAGAAAATGAGAATCAAAAAGTCACAGGCTGGCAATCCTGCACTCCAACAATATTTACCATAGCCAACACTTGGAAGCAATGAAAAGGTCCATCAACCGAGGAATGCGCAAAGTAGAAGTGGTCCACGTGCACACTGGGGAATTACTCCAATAAAAACTAAAAATTAAATTTAAAAATCCAACAAAAGTAAGGAGACATCAGCTTGTGTGGGTTTGTCCGGGCACACTCCACTCTAATTTATAACCGAGAAACACCACAGGCCGCAAGGGCTTTTCCCTAGTTACCATGGTGGGGACATAGAAAGGCTGCCGCCCTCTGGCATTTACCTGCGAAAGCAGCTTTAAAGCCTGTGCTAATGGTCATTTCATAGGAACAAGTACTGCAGAACTGTAAATGAAACATGCCCTCAAAATGTCTTGAGGGAGGTAATGGCCAAAACATTTCAAAATGTGACACATACTTTAAGAGAACACTTTGAAGAACTAAGGGGTAATCACAGGTTGAAAAATAAAAAGGACATGCCTTAAAGCTCAATTTCAACGGATTATGAGGCACAGGTGAATTCAACCACAAAGAGGTATCAGCTCACACTTGTCAGAATAACCATCAGCAAGGAAACTACAAACAATAAATGCTGAAGGTGTTGTGGAGAAATGCATACCCTCAACTTCAAGTGGGACGTAACTTGAAAAGGGCCACGAATGAGAACAGAATGGAGGTGCCTTAAAAAGGTAAACATTGAGCTACCGTATGATCCAGCAGGCCCACTCCTCGACCTATAATCTAAGAAGAAAGAATTGGAAAGACACAAGCAGGCAAATCTGCATGGCACAATATTACAATAGCCAAGATATGGAAGTAACCAAAAAGTCCACCAACAGATGGGTGGACAAAGAAGAACTCCTCCATATACAGATGGAATATTCGCTAGTGAAAAAAATGAAACAATGCCATTTGCAGCACCATCCATGAGTCTAGACGTAATCACGCCAACTGTAGTAAGTGAGAAAGCAAAAGAGACATATCCTATCATATCACTTTTAGGAGTTACTTAAAAATTGATACCAATGAAGATATTTCCACAGAGAAAGGCAATCACAGATTCATTAAAAAAAACTTATGGTTCACCAAATAGAAAGGGATGAGGATTGGATACATTACCATATTGGGGTTAACAGAGATATACATACCATGTGAAATATATAATCACCAAAGACGTACGGAAGACCAGGAGAAGACTACTCAACATTGTGTCATAACCTACATGGGAAAAGGATGCGAGGAAGAATAGATACACATATATGTGTGAAAGAACCACATCTTGCACACCTAGAACAAACAAACCATTGTAATCAAATTTGCTGGGATAAAAAATAAAAAGTAAATTACAATTATGAACAAGAAGTAATGAGACATAAACATAAAGTGCTTTTTTCCTGGCACATTCCATTCGAATTTACAACCTAGAACACCACTTCCATTAAGGCTCTGTTTCCCCAGTTACCAAATTTGGTAAAGGAGAAATGCTGCCACCTTGTGGCCGTTTCCTCCAAGAGCAGCTTTAAACTCACAGCTAATGGTCACTTAACATTCACAAGGACTCAGGGCTGTAAAGGACACCTGCCCTAAAAAATTGTGCTGAAGTAGGAAATGGACAAAAAAATTCACATCAGGCAAATGTTTCAAGAAGAGAGTATGAGGAGTTAAGTTTTACTCACGCTCTTTTAAAAAAAAAGGAAAATGGATAAAAGCTCAACCTCAGGTAGTGTTAGACCCATGCAATCTAATCTACAAAAAGTTTCAACTTAGACCAGTCGACTGACCATCAGCAAAATGTCTACAAACAATAAATGCTGACGGGGTTTTCAAGAACTGTATCCCCTCTACCTGCTGGTGAGACGTAAAGGGGTAACAGCCAATAATGAGAAGAGAAAGGAGCTGTGTTTAAAAGTAAAAATGGAGGTACCATTCAATCCAGCAGGCGCACCATTGGACCTCTCACCAGAGAAGACAAGAATCGAGAAGACACAGGCCGCAAAAGCTGCAGTGCAGCCTTATTCACAATAGCCAAGACAGTGAAGCAATCAAAATATCCAACAAGAGGTGAATGGATAAAGAAGAAGTGGTCCATGTACACAATGGAATATTAGCCATGGAAAACAATGAACCATTGCTCTTTGAGGCACCACAAATGAGTCTGGAGATAATCACGAAACATGAGGTAACTCGGAAACCAAAGACCTGTATTCTATGATATCACTTATAGGCGTTATCTAATAACTGACACAAATGAATATATTTCCACAGAGAAAGACACTCACAGACTTAGAAAACAAACTATGCTCATCTAAAAGGAAAGGTGGGGGGAATGGATAAGTTAAGATTAGTGTTGCTCTATGTATACAAACACATAGTATATACATATCTCAAAAAGACCGACCATGGAGCAACGGAGGTCTGTGGAACCCTCTGTAACATTTTACATGGGAAGAGGATCTGTACTTGAATAGACATATATAATGTACAAATGAACCAGATTGTGTACACCTAGGACAGACAATATTCGAAGCTTTACCACAATTAAAAAAAATTTTAAAACCAAGAAGAAATAATGAGACATAAACTTATGGGGGTTTCTCCAGGCACATTCCAATTTAATTTACAACCTAGGAACACGACTTCCAGAAAGGCTCTGCTGCCCTAGTACCCAGATTTGGGAGTGGAGAAATGCTGCCTGCTTGAGGCCACTTCCCACAACAGCAGCTTTAAACCCATTGCTAAGGGTCACTAAATATTCACCAAACTTGCAGTTCGGGAAATGACACCTGCTCTCTAAAAAAATTCTGAGGTGGAAAATCGACCAAAAATTTCAAAATAGGGCAACCTTCCAAGAAGAAAATTTCAAGAGATATATTGTACTCCCAATTGTTTCCTTTTTTTTAACAGAAAAGAAAACGGTGGAGAAAAATGATGAGTTTTACGAATTTTCAAAGACATGCAAACCCAAATTACAAAACCCTATCAGCACACAGCAGCCAGTAGTGCCATTAGCATAAAGGCAGCAAACAATAAATGCTAAATCGATTGTGGAGAAATGCATACCCTCGATTCTAAGGGGGACGTGGTAAGAGCCACTAATGAAAACACAAAGAAGGTGCTTTGAAAAGGGAAACACGATGCTACCAGTCAATCAATCACACCCACTGCTGGGCCTATCACCTGAGAAAATGAGAATCAAAAAGTCACAGGCTGGCAATCCTGCACTCCAACAATATTTACCATAGCCAACACTTGGAAGCAATGAAAATGTCCATCAACCGAGGAATGCGCACAGTAGAAGTGGTCCACGTGCACACTGGGGAATTACTCCAATAAAAACTAAAAATTAAATTTAAAAATCCAACAAAAGTAAGGAGACATCAGCTTGTGTGGGTTTGTCCGGGCACACTCCACTCTAATTTATAACCGAGAAACACCACAGGCCGCAAGGGCTTTTCCCTAGTTACCATGGTGGGGACATAGAAAGGCTGCCGCCCTCTGGCATTTACCTGCAAAAGCAGCTTTAAAGCCTGTGCTAATGGTCATTTCATAGGAACAAGTACTGCAGAACTGTAAATGAAACCTGCCCTCAAAATGTCTTGAGGGAGGTAATGGCCAAAACATTTCAAAATGTGACACATACTTTAACAGAACACTTTGAAGAACTAAGGGGTAATCACAGGTTGAAAAATAAAAAGGACATGCCTTAAAGCTCAATTTCAACGGATTATGAGGCACAGGTGAATTCAACCACAAAGAGGTATCAGCTCACACTTGTCAGAATAACCATCAGCAAGGAAACTACAAACAATAAATGCTGAAGGTGTTGTGGAGAAATGCATACCCGCAACTTCAAGTGGGACGTAACTTGAAAAGGGCCATGAATGAGAACAGAATGGAGGTGCCTTAAAAAGGTAAACATTGAGCTACCGTATGATCCAGCAGGCCCACTCCTCGACCTATAATCTAAGAAGAAAGAATTGGAAAGACACAAGCAGGCAAATCTGCATGGCACAATATTACAATAGCCAAGATATGGAAGTAACCAAAAAGTCCACAAACAGATGGGTGGACAAAGAAGAACTCCTCCATATACAGATGGAATATTCGCTAGTGAAAAAAATGAAACAATGCCATTTGCAGCACCATCCATGAGTCTAGACGTAATCACGCCAACTGTAGTAAGTGAGAAAGCAAAAGACACATATCCTATCATATCACTTTTAGGAGTTACTTAAAAATTGATACCAATGAAGATATTTCCACAGAGAAAGGCAATCACAGATTCATTAAAGAAAACTTATGGTTCACCAAATAGAAAGGGATGAGGATTGGATACATTACCAAATTGGGGTTAACAGAGATATACATACCATGTGAAATATATAATCACCAAAGACGTACGGAAGACCAGGAGAAGACTACTCAACATTGTGTCATAACCTACATGGGAAAAGGATGCGAGGATGAATAGATACACGTATATGTGTGAAAGAACAACATCTTGCACACCTAGAACAAACAAACCATTGTAATCAAATTTGCTGGGATAAAAAATAAAAAGTAAATTACAATTATGAACAAGAAGTAATGAGACATAAACATAAAGTGCTTTTTTCCTGGCACATTCCATTCGAATTTACAACCTAGAACACCACTTCCATTAAGGCTCTGTTTCCCCAGTTACCAAATTTGGTAAAGGAGAAATGCTGCCACCTTGTGGCCGTTTCCTCCAAGAGCAGCTTTAAACTCACAGCTAATGGTTACTTAACATTCACAAGGACTCAGGGCTGTAAAGGACACCTGCCCTAAAAAATTGTGCTGAAGTAGGAAATGGACAAAAAAATTCAAAACAGGCAAATGTTTCAAGAAGAGAGTATGAGGAGTTAAGTTTTACTCACGCTCTTTGAAAAAAAAAGGAAAATGGATAAAAGCTCAACCTCAGGTAGTGTTAGACCCATGCAATCTAATCTACAAAAAGTTTCAACTTAGACCAGTCGACTGACCATCAGCAAAATGTCTACAAACAATAAATGCTGACGGGGTTTTCAAGAACTGTATCCCCTCTACCTGCTGGTGAGACGTAAAGGGGTAACAGCCAATAATGAGAAGAGAAAGGAGCTGTGTTTAAAAGTAAAAATGGAGGTACCATTCAATCCAGCAGGCGCACCATTGGACCTCTCACCAGAGAAGACAAGAATCGAGAAGACACAGGCCGCAAAAGCTGCAGTGCAGCCTTATTCACAATAGCCAAGACAGTGAAGCAATCAAAATATCCAACAAGAGGTGAATGGATAAAGAAGACGTGGTCCATGTACACAATGGAATATTAGCCATGGAAAACAATGAACCATTGCTCTTTGAGGCACCACAAATGAGTCTGGAGATAATCACGAAACATGAGGTAACTCGGAAACCAAAGACCTGTATTCTATGATATCACTTATAGGCGTTATCTAATAACTGACACAAATGAATATATTTCCACAGAGAAAGACACTCACAAACTTAGAAAACAAACTATGCTCATCTAAAAGGAAAGGTGGGGGGAATGGATAAGTTAAGATTAGTGTTGCTCTATGTATACAAACACATAGTATATACATATCTCAAAAAGACCGAGCATGGAGCAAGGGAGGTCTGTGGAACCCTCTGTAACATTTTACATGGGAAGAGGATCTGTACTTGAATAGACATATATAATGTACAAATGAACCAGATTGTGTACACCTAGAACAGACAATATTCGAAGCTTTACCACAATTAAAAAAAATTTTAAAACCAAGAAGAAATAATGAGACATAAACTTATGGGGGTTTCTCCAGGCACATTCCAATTTAATTTACAACCTAGGAACACGACTTCCAGAAAGGCTCTGCTGCCCTACTACCCAGATTTGGGAGTGGAGAAATGCTGCCTGCTTGAGGCCACTTCCCTCAACATCAGCTTTAAACCCATTGCTAAAGGTCACTAAATATTCACCAAACTTGCAGTTCGGGAAATAACACCTGCTCTCTAAAAAAATTCTGGGGTGGAAAATCGACCAAAAATTTCAAAATAGGGCAACCTTCCAAGAAGATAGTTTCAAGAGATATATTGTACTCCGAATTGTTTCCTTTTTTTTAACAGAAAAGAAAATGGTGGAGAAAAATGATGAGTTTTACGAATTTTCAAAGACACGCAAACCCAAAATACAAAACCCTATCAGCACACAGCAGCCAGTACGGCCATTAGCATAAAGGCAGCAAACAATAAATGCTAAGTCGATTGTGGAGAAATGCATACCCTCGATTCTAAGGGGGACGTGGTAAGAGCCACTAATGAAAACACAAAGAAGGTGCTTTGAAAAGGGAAACACGGTGCTACCAGTCAATCAATCACACCCACTGCTGGGCCTATCACCTGAGAAAATGAGAATCAAAAAGTCACAGGCCGGCAATCCTGCACTCCAACAATATTTACCATAGCCAACACTTGGAAGCAATGAAAATGTCCATCAACCGAGGAATGCGCAAAGTAGAAGTGGTCCACGTGCACACTGGGGAATTACTCCAATAAAAACTAAAAATTAAATTTAAAAATCCAACAAAAGTAAGGAGACATCAGCTTGTGTGGGTTTGTCCGGGCACACTCCACTCTAATTTATAACCGAGAAACACCACAGGCCGCAAGGGCTTTTCCCTAGTTACCATGGTGGGGACATAGAAAGGCTGCCGCCCTCTGGCATTTACCTGCAAAAGCAGCTTTAAAGCCTGTGCTAATGGTCATTTCATAGGAACAAGTACTGCAGAACTGTAAATGAAACCTGCCCTCAAAATGTCTTGAGGGAGGTAATGGCCAATACATTTCAAAATGTGACACATACTTTAAGAGAACACTTTGAAGAACTAAGGGGTAATCACAGGTTGAAAAATAAAAAGGACATGCCTTAAAGCTCAATTTCAACGGATTATGAGGCACAGGTGAATTCAACCACAAAGAGGTATCAGCTCACACTTGTCAGAATAACCATCAGCAAGGAAACTACAAACAATAAATGCTGAAGGTGTTGTGGAGAAATGCATACCCGCAACTTCAAGTGGGACGTAACCTGAAAAGGGCCACGAATGAGAACAGAATGGAGGTGCCTTAAAAAGGTAAACATTGAGCTACCGTATGATCCAGCAGGCCCACTCCTCGACCTATAATCTAAGAAGAAAGAATTGGAAAGACACAAGCAGGCAAATCTGCATGGCACAATATTACAATAGCCAAGATATGGAAGTAACCAAAAAGTCCACCAACAGATGGGTGGACAAAGAAGAACTCCTCCATATACAGATGGAATATTCGCTAGTGAAAAAAATGAAACAATGCCATTTGCAGCACCATCCATGAGTCTAGACGTAATCACGCCAACTGTAGTAAGTGAGAAAGCAAAAGACACATATCCTATCATATCACTTTTAGGAGTTACTTAAAAATTGATACCAATGAAGATATTTCCACAGAGAAAGGCAATCACAGATTCATTAAAAAAAACTTATGGTTCACCAAATAGAAAGGGATGAGGATTGGATACATTACCATATTGGGGTTAACAGAGATATACATACCATGTGAAATATATAATCACCAAAGACGTACGGAAGACCAGGAGAAGACTACTCAACATTGTGTCATAACCTACATGGGAAAAGGATGCGAGGAAGAATAGATACACATATATGTGTGAAAGAACCACATCTTGCACACCTAGAACAAACAAACCATTGTAATCAAATTTGCTGGGATAAAAAATAAAAAGTAAATTACAATTATGAACAAGAAGTAATGAGACATAAACATAAAGTGCTTTTTTCCTGGCACATTCCATTCGAATTTACAACCTAGAACACCACTTCCATTAAGGCTCTGTTTCCCCAGTTACCAAATTTGGTAAAGGAGAAATGCTGCCACCTTGTGGCCGTTTCCTCCAAGAGCAGCTTTAAACTCACAGCTAATGGTCACTTAACATTCACAAGGACTCAGGGCTGTAAAGGACACCTGCCCTAAAAAATTGTGCTGAAGTAGGAAATGGACAAAAAAATTCACATCAGGCAAATGTTTCAAGAAGAGAGTATGAGGAGTTAAGTTTTACTCACGCTCTTTTAAAAAAAAAGGAAAATGGATAAAAGCTCAACCTCAGGTAGTGTTAGACCCATGCAATCTAATCTACAAAAAGTTTCAACTTAGACCAGTCGACTGACCATCAGCAAAATGTCTACAAACAATAAATGCTGACGGGGTTTTCAAGAACTGTATCCCCTCTACCTGCTGGTGAGACGTAAAGGGGTAACAGCCAATAATGAGAAGAGAAAGGAGCTGTGTTTAAAAGTAAAAATGGAGGTACCATTCAATCCAGCAGGCGCACCATTGGACCTCTCACCAGAGAAGACAAGAATCGAGAAGACACAGGCCGCAAAAGCTGCAGTGCAGCCTTATTCACAATAGCCAAGACAGTGAAGCAATCAAAATATCCAACAAGAGGTGAATGGATAAAGAAGAAGTGGTCCATGTACACAATGGAATATTAGCCATGGAAAACAATGAACCATTGCTCTTTGAGGCACCACAAATGAGTCTGGAGATAATCACGAAACATGAGGTAACTCGGAAACCAAAGACCTGTATTCTATGATATCACTTATAGGCGTTATCTAATAACTGACACAAATGAATATATTTCCACAGAGAAAGACACTCACAGACTTAGAAAACAAACTATGCTCATCTAAAAGGAAAGGTGGGGGGAATGGATAAGTTAAGATTAGTGTTGCTCTATGTATACAAACACATAGTATATACATATCTCAAAAAGACCGACCATGGAGCAACGGAGGTCTGTGGAACCCTCTGTAACATTTTACATGGGAAGAGGATCTGTACTTGAATAGACATATATAATGTACAAATGAACCAGATTGTGTACACCTAGGACAGACAATATTCGAAGCTTTACCACAATTAAAAAAAATTTTAAAACCAAGAAGAAATAATGAGACATAAACTTATGGGGGTTTCTCCAGGCACATTCCAATTTAATTTACAACCTAGGAACACGACTTCCAGAAAGGCTCTGCTGCCCTAGTACCCAGATTTGGGAGTGGAGAAATGCTGCCTGCTTGAGGCCACTTCCCACAACAGCAGCTTTAAACCCATTGCTAAGGGTCACTAAATATTCACCAAACTTGCAGTTCGGGAAATGACACCTGCTCTCTAAAAAAATTCTGAGGTGGAAAATCGACTAAAAATTTCAAAATAGGGCAACCTTCCAAGAAGAAAATTTCAAGAGATATATTGTACTCCCAATTGTTTCCTTTTTTTTAACAGAAAAGAAAACGGTGGAGAAAAATGATGAGTTTTACGAATTTTCAAAGACATGCAAACCCAAATTACAAAACCCTATCAGCACACAGCAGCCAGTAGTGCCATTAGCATAAAGGCAGCAAACAATAAATGCTAAATCGATTGTGGAGAAATGCATACCCTCGATTCTAAGGGGGACGTGGTAAGAGCCACTAATGAAAACACAAAGAAGGTGCTTTGAAAAGGGAAACACGATGCTACCAGTCAATCAATCACACCCACTGCTGGGCCTATCACCTGAGAAAATGAGAATCAAAAAGTCACAGGCTGGCAATCCTGCACTCCAACAATATTTACCATAGCCAACACTTGGAAGCAATGAAAATGTCCATCAACCGAGGAATGCGCACAGTAGAAGTGGTCCACGTGCACACTGGGGAATTACTCCAATAAAAACTAAAAATTAAATTTAAAAATCCAACAAAAGTAAGGAGACATCAGCTTGTGTGGGTTTGTCCGGGCACACTCCACTCTAATTTATAACCGAGAAACACCACAGGCCGCAAGGGCTTTTCCCTAGTTACCATGGTGGGGACATAGAAAGGCTGCCGCCCTCTGGCATTTACCTGCAAAAGCAGCTTTAAAGCCTGTGCTAATGGTCATTTCATAGGAACAAGTACTGCAGAACTGTAAATGAAACCTGCCCTCAAAATGTCTTGAGGGAGGTAATGGCCAAAACATTTCAAAATGTGACACATACTTTAACAGAACACTTTGAAGAACTAAGGGGTAATCACAGGTTGAAAAATAAAAAGGACATGCCTTAAAGCTCAATTTCAACGGATTATGAGGCACAGGTGAATTCAACCACAAAGAGGTATCAGCTCACACTTGTCAGAATAACCATCAGCAAGGAAACTACAAACAATAAATGCTGAAGGTGTTGTGGAGAAATGCATACCCGCAACTTCAAGTGGGACGTAACTTGAAAAGGGCCATGAATGAGAACAGAATGGAGGTGCCTTAAAAAGGTAAACATTGAGCTACCGTATGATCCAGCAGGCCCACTCCTCGACCTATAATCTAAGAAGAAAGAATTGGAAAGACACAAGCAGGCAAATCTGCATGGCACAATATTACAATAGCCAAGATATGGAAGTAACCAAAAAGTCCACAAACAGATGGGTGGACAAAGAAGAACTCCTCCATATACAGATGGAATATTCGCTAGTGAAAAAAATGAAACAATGCCATTTGCAGCACCATCCATGAGTCTAGACGTAATCACGCCAACTGTAGTAAGTGAGAAAGCAAAAGACACATATCCTATCATATCACTTTTAGGAGTTACTTAAAAATTGATACCAATGAAGATATTTCCACAGAGAAAGGCAATCACAGATTCATTAAAGAAAACTTATGGTTCACCAAATAGAAAGGGATGAGGATTGGATACATTACCAAATTGGGGTTAACAGAGATATACATACCATGTGAAATATATAATCACCAAAGACGTACGGAAGACCAGGAGAAGACTACTCAACATTGTGTCATAACCTACATGGGAAAAGGATGCGAGGATGAATAGATACACGTATATGTGTGAAAGAACAACATCTTGCACACCTAGAACAAACAAACCATTGTAATCAAATTTGCTGGGATAAAAAATAAAAAGTAAATTACAATTATGAACAAGAAGTAATGAGACATAAACATAAAGTGCTTTTTTCCTGGCACATTCCATTCGAATTTACAACCTAGAACACCACTTCCATTAAGGCTCTGTTTCCCCAGTTACCAAATTTGGTAAAGGAGAAATGCTGCCACCTTGTGGCCGTTTCCTCCAAGAGCAGCTTTAAACTCACAGCTAATGGTTACTTAACATTCACAAGGACTCAGGGCTGTAAAGGACACCTGCCCTAAAAAATTGTGCTGAAGTAGGAAATGGACAAAAAAATTCAAAACAGGCAAATGTTTCAAGAAGAGAGTATGAGGAGTTAAGTTTTACTCACGCTCTTTTAAAAAAAAAGGAAAATGGATAAAAGCTCAACCTCAGGTAGTGTTAGACCCATGCAATCTAATCTACAAAAAGTTTCAACTTAGACCAGTCGACTGACCATCAGCAAAATGTCTACAAACAATAAATGCTGACGGGGTTTTCAAGAACTGTATCCCCTCTACCTGCTGGTGAGACGTAAAGGGGTAACAGCCAATAATGAGAAGAGAAAGGAGCTGTGTTTAAAAGTAAAAATGGAGGTACCATTCAATCCAGCAGGCGCACCATTGGACCTCTCACCAGAGAAGACAAGAATCGAGAAGACACAGGCCGCAAAAGCTGCAGTGCAGCCTTATTCACAATAGCCAAGACAGTGAAGCAATCAAAATATCCAACAAGAGGTGAATGGATAAAGAAGACGTGGTCCATGTACACAATGGAATATTAGCCATGGAAAACAATGAACCATTGCTCTTTGAGGCACCACAAATGAGTCTGGAGATAATCACGAAACATGAGGTAACTCGGAAACCAAAGACCTGTATTCTATGATATCACTTATAGGCGTTATCTAATAACTGACACAAATGAATATATTTCCACAGAGAAAGACACTCACAAACTTAGAAAACAAACTATGCTCATCTAAAAGGAAAGGTGGGGGGAATGGATAAGTTAAGATTAGTGTTGCTCTATGTATACAAACACATAGTATATACATATCTCAAAAAGACCGAGCATGGAGCAAGGGAGGTCTGTGGAACCCTCTGTAACATTTTACATGGGAAGAGGATCTGTACTTGAATAGACATATATAATGTACAAATGAACCAGATTGTGTACACCTAGAACAGACAATATTCGAAGCTTTACCACAATTAAAAAAAATTTTAAAACCAAGAAGAAATAATGAGACATAAACTTATGGGGGTTTCTCCAGGCACATTCCAATTTAATTTACAACCTAGGAACACGACTTCCAGAAAGGCTCTGCTGCCCTACTACCCAGATTTGGGAGTGGAGAAATGCTGCCTGCTTGAGGCCACTTCCCTCAACATCAGCTTTAAACCCATTGCTAAAGGTCACTAAATATTCACCAAACTTGCAGTTCGGGAAATAACACCTGCTCTCTAAAAAAATTCTGGGGTGGAAAATCGACCAAAAATTTCAAAATAGGGCAACCTTCCAAGAAGATAGTTTCAAGAGATATATTGTACTCCGAATTGTTTCCTTTTTTTTAACAGAAAAGAAAATGGTGGAGAAAAATGATGAGTTTTACGAATTTTCAAAGACACGCAAACCCAAAATACAAAACCCTATCAGCACACAGCAGCCAGTACGGCCATTAGCATAAAGGCAGCAAACAATAAATGCTAAGTCGATTGTGGAGAAATGCATACCCTCGATTCTAAGGGGGACGTGGTAAGAGCCACTAATGAAAACACAAAGAAGGTGCTTTGAAAAGGGAAACACGGTGCTACCAGTCAATCAATCACACCCACTGCTGGGCCTATCACCTGAGAAAATGAGAATCAAAAAGTCACAGGCCGGCAATCCTGCACTCCAACAATATTTACCATAGCCAACACTTGGAAGCAATGAAAATGTCCATCAACCGAGGAATGCGCAAAGTAGAAGTGGTCCACGTGCACACTGGGGAATTACTCCAATAAAAACTAAAAATTAAATTTAAAAATCCAACAAAAGTAAGGAGACATCAGCTTGTGTGGGTTTGTCCGGGCACACTCCACTCTAATTTATAACCGAGAAACACCACAGGCCGCAAGGGCTTTTCCCTAGTTACCATGGTGGGGACATAGAAAGGCTGCCGCCCTCTGGCATTTACCTGCAAAAGCAGCTTTAAAGCCTGTGCTAATGGTCATTTCATAGGAACAAGTACTGCAGAACTGTAAATGAAACCTGCCCTCAAAATGTCTTGAGGGAGGTAATGGCCAATACATTTCAAAATGTGACACATACTTTAAGAGAACACTTTGAAGAACTAAGGGGTAATCACAGGTTGAAAAATAAAAAGGACATGCCTTAAAGCTCAATTTCAACGGATTATGAGGCACAGGTGAATTCAACCACAAAGAGGTATCAGCTCACACTTGTCAGAATAACCATCAGCAAGGAAACTACAAACAATAAATGCTGAAGGTGTTGTGGAGAAATGCATACCCGCAACTTCAAGTGGGACGTAACTTGAAAAGGGCCATGAATGAGAACAGAATGGAGGTGCCTTAAAAAGGTAAACATTGAGCTACCGTATGATCCAGCAGGCCCACTCCTCGACCTATAATCTAAGAAGAAAGAATTGGAAAGACACAAGCAGGCAAATCTGCATGGCACAATATTACAATAGCCAAGATATGGAAGTAACCAAAAAGTCCACAAACAGATGGGTGGACAAAGAAGAACTCCTCCATATACAGATGGAATATTCGCTAGTGAAAAAAATGAAACAATGCCATTTGCAGCACCATCCATGAGTCTAGACGTAATCACGCCAACTGTAGTAAGTGAGAAAGCAAAAGACACATATCCTATCATATCACTTTTAGGAGTTACTTAAAAATTGATACCAATGAAGATATTTCCACAGAGAAAGGCAATCACAGATTCATTAAAGAAAACTTATGGTTCACCAAATAGAAAGGGATGAGGATTGGATACATTACCAAATTGGGGTTAACAGAGATATACATACCATGTGAAATATATAATCACCAAAGACGTACGGAAGACCAGGAGAAGACTACTCAACATTGTGTCATAACCTACATGGGAAAAGGATGCGAGGATGAATAGATACACGTATATGTGTGAAAGAACAACATCTTGCACACCTAGAACAAACAAACCATTGTAATCAAATTTGCTGGGATAAAAAATAAAAAGTAAATTACAATTATGAACAAGAAGTAATGAGACATAAACATAAAGTGCTTTTTTCCTGGCACATTCCATTCGAATTTACAACCTAGAACACCACTTCCATTAAGGCTCTGTTTCCCCAGTTACCACATTTGGTAAAGGAGAAATGCTGCCACCTTGTGGCCGTTTCCTCCAAGAGCAGCTTTAAACTCACAGCTAATGGTTACTTAACATTCACAAGGACTCAGGGCTGTAAAGGACACCTGCCCTAAAAAATTGTGCTGAAGTAGGAAATGGACAAAAAAATTCAAAACAGGCAAATGTTTCAAGAAGAGAGTATGAGGAGTTAAGTTTTACTCACGCTCTTTTAAAAAAAAAGGAAAATGGATAAAAGCTCAACCTCAGGTAGTGTTAGACCCATGCAATCTAATCTACAAAAAGTTTCAACTTAGACCAGTCGACTGACCATCAGCAAAATGTCTACAAACAATAAATGCTGACGGGGTTTTCAAGAACTGTATCCCCTCTACCTGCTGGTGAGACGTAAAGGGGTAACAGCCAATAATGAGAAGAGAAAGGAGCTGTGTTTAAAAGTAAAAATGGAGGTACCATTCAATCCAGCAGGCGCACCATTGGACCTCTCACCAGAGAAGACAAGAATCGAGAAGACACAGGCCGCAAAAGCTGCAGTGCAGCCTTATTCACAATAGCCAAGACAGTGAAGCAATCAAAATATCCAACAAGAGGTGAATGGATAAAGAAGACGTGGTCCATGTACACAATGGAATATTAGCCATGGAAAACAATGAACCATTGCTCTTTGAGGCACCACAAATGAGTCTGGAGATAATCACGAAACATGAGGTAACTCGGAAACCAAAGACCTGTATTCTATGATATCACTTATAGGCGTTATCTAATAACTGACACAAATGAATATATTTCCACAGAGAAAGACACTCACAAACTTAGAAAACAAACTATGCTCATCTAAAAGGAAAGGTGGGGGGAATGGATAAGTTAAGATTAGTGTTGCTCTATGTATACAAACACATAGTATATACATATCTCAAAAAGACCGAGCATGGAGCAAGGGAGGTCTGTGGAACCCTCTGTAACATTTTACATGGGAAGAGGATCTGTACTTGAATAGACATATATAATGTACAAATGAACCAGATTGTGTACACCTAGAACAGACAATATTCGAAGCTTTACCACAATTAAAAAAAATTTTAAAACCAAGAAGAAATAATGAGACATAAACTTATGGGGGTTTCTCCAGGCACATTCCAATTTAATTTACAACCTAGGAACACGACTTCCAGAAAGGCTCTGCTGCCCTACTACCCAGATTTGGGAGTGGAGAAATGCTGCCTGCTTGAGGCCACTTCCCTCAACATCAGCTTTAAACCCATTGCTAAAGGTCACTAAATATTCACCAAACTTGCAGTTCGGGAAATAACACCTGCTCTCTAAAAAAATTCTGGGGTGGAAAATCGACCAAAAATTTCAAAATAGGGCAACCTTCCAAGAAGATAGTTTCAAGAGATATATTGTACTCCGAATTGTTTCCTTTTTTTTAACAGAAAAGAAAATGGTGGAGAAAAATGATGAGTTTTACGAATTTTCAAAGACACGCAAACCCAAAATACAAAACCCTATCAGCACACAGCAGCCAGTACGGCCATTAGCATAAAGGCAGCAAACAATAAATGCTAAGTCGATTGTGGAGAAATGCATACCCTCGATTCTAAGGGGGACGTGGTAAGAGCCACTAATGAAAACACAAAGAAGGTGCTTTGAAAAGGGAAACACGGTGCTACCAGTCAATCAATCACACCCACTGCTGGGCCTATCACCTGAGAAAATGAGAATCAAAAAGTCACAGGCCGGCAATCCTGCACTCCAACAATATTTACCATAGCCAACACTTGGAAGCAATGAAAATGTCCATCAACCGAGGAATGCGCAAAGTAGAAGTGGTCCACGTGCACACTGGGGAATTACTCCAATAAAAACTAAAAATTAAATTTAAAAATCCAACAAAAGTAAGGAGACATCAGCTTGTGTGGGTTTGTCCGGGCACACTCCACTCTAATTTATAACCGAGAAACACCACAGGCCGCAAGGGCTTTTCCCTAGTTACCATGGTGGGGACATAGAAAGGCTGCCGCCCTCTGGCATTTACCTGCAAAAGCAGCTTTAAAGCCTGTGCTAATGGTCATTTCATAGGAACAAGTACTGCAGAACTGTAAATGAAACCTGCCCTCAAAATGTCTTGAGGGAGGTAATGGCCAATACATTTCAAAATGTGACACATACTTTAAGAGAACACTTTGAAGAACTAAGGGGTAATCACAGGTTGAAAAATAAAAAGGACATGCCTTAAAGCTCAATTTCAACGGATTATGAGGCACAGGTGAATTCAACCACAAAGAGGTATCAGCTCACACTTGTCAGAATAACCATCAGCAAGGAAACTACAAACAATAAATGCTGAAGGTGTTGTGGAGAAATGCATACCCGCAACTTCAAGTGGGACGTAACCTGAAAAGGGCCACGAATGAGAACAGAATGGAGGTGCCTTAAAAAGGTAAACATTGAGCTACCGTATGATCCAGCAGGCCCACTCCTCGACCTATAATCTAAGAAGAAAGAATTGGAAAGACACAAGCAGGCAAATCTGCATGGCACAATATTACAATAGCCAAGATATGGAAGTAACCAAAAAGTCCACCAACAGATGGGTGGACAAAGAAGAACTCCTCCATATACAGATGGAATATTCGCTAGTGAAAAAAATGAAACAATGCCATTTGCAGCACCATCCATGAGTCTAGACGTAATCACGCCAACTGTAGTAAGTGAGAAAGCAAAAGACACATATCCTATCATATCACTTTTAGGAGTTACTTAAAAATTGATACCAATGAAGATATTTCCACAGAGAAAGGCAATCACAGATTCATTAAAAAAACTTATGGTTCACCAAATAGAAAGGGATGAGGATTGGATACATTACCATATTGGGGTTAACAGAGATATACATACCATGTGAAATATATAATCACCAAAGACGTACGGAAGACCAGGAGAAGACTACTCAACATTGTGTCATAACCTACATGGGAAAAGGATGCGAGGAAGAATAGATACACGTATATGTGTGAAAGAACCACATCTTGCACACCTAGAACAAACAAACCATTGTAATCAAATTTGCTGGGATAAAAAATAAAAAGTAAATTACAATTATGAACAAGAAGTAATGAGACATAAACATAAAGTGCTTTTTTCCTGGCACATTCCATTCGAATTTACAACCTAGAACACCACTTCCATTAAGGCTCTGTTTCCCCAGTTACCAAATTTGGTAAAGGAGAAATGCTGCCACCTTGTGGCCGTTTCCTCCAAGAGCAGCTTTAAACTCACAGCTAATGGTCACTTAACATTCACAAGGAATCAGGGCTGTAAAGGACACCTGCCCTAAAAAATTGTGCTGAAGTAGGAAATGGACAAAAAAATTCAAAACAGGCAAATGTTTCAAGAAGAGAGTATGAGGAGTTAAGTTTTACTCACGCTCTTTTAAAAAAAAAGGAAAATGGATAAAAGCTCAACCTCAGGTAGTGTTAGACCCATGCAATCTAATCTACAAAAAGTTTCAACTTAGACCAGTCGACTGACCATCAGCAAAATGTCTACAAACAATAAATGCTGACGGGGTTTTCAAGAACTGTATCCCCTCTACCTGCTGGTGAGACGTAAAGGGGTAACAGCCAATAATGAGAAGAGAAAGGAGCTGTGTTTAAAAGTAAAAATGGAGGTACCATTCAATCCAGCAGGCGCACCATTGGACCTCTCACCTGAGAAGACAAGAATCGAGAAGACACAGGCCGCAAAAGCTGCAGTGCAGCCTTATTCACAATAGCCAAGACAGTGAAGCAATCAAAATATCCAACAAGAGGTGAATGGATAAAGAAGAAGTGGTCCATGTACACAATGGAATATTAGCCATGGAAAACAATGAACCATTGCTCTTTGAGGCACCACAAATGAGTCTGGAGATAATCACGAAACATGAGGTAACTCGGAAACCAAAGACCTGTATTCTATGATATCACTTATAGGCGTTATCTAATAACTGACACAAATGAATATATTTCCACAGAGAAGGACACTCACAGACTTAGAAAACAAACTATGCTCATGTAAAAGGAAAGGTGGGGGGAATGGATAAGTTAAGATTAGTGTTGCTCTATGTATACAAACACATAGTATATACATATCTCAAAAAGACCGACCATGGAGCAACGGAGGTCTATGGAACCCTCTGTAACATTTTACATGGGAAGAGGATCTGTACTTGAATAGACATATATAATGTACAAATGAACCAGATTGTGTACACCTAGGACAGACAATATTCGAAGCTTTACCACAATTAAAAAAAATTTTAAAACCAAGAAGAAATAATGAGACATAAACTTATGGGGGTTTCTCCAGGCACATTCCAATTTAATTTACAACCTAGGAACACGACTTCCAGAAAGGCTCTGCTGCCCTACTACCCAGATTTGGGAGTGGAGAAATGCTGCCTGCTTGAGGCCACTTCCCTCAACATCAGCTTTAAACCCATTGCTAAAGGTCACTAAATATTCACCAAACTTGCAGTTCGGGAAATAACACCTGCTCTCTAAAAAAATTCTGGGGTGGAAAATCGACCAAAAATTTCAAAATATGGCAACCTTCCAAGAAGATAGTTTCAAGAGATATATTGTACTCCCAATTGTTTCCTTTTTTTAACAGAAAAGAAAATGGTGGAGAAAAATGATGAGTTTTACGAATTTTCAAAGACACGCAAACCCAAATTACAAAACCCTATCAGCACACAGCAGCCAGTACGGCCATTAGCATAAAGGCAGCAAACAATAAATGCTAAATCGATTGTGGAGAAATGCATACCCTCGATTCTAAGGGGGACGTGGTAAGAGCCACTATTGAAAACACAAAGAAGGTGCTTTGAAAAGGGAAACACGGTGCTACCAGTCAATCAATCACACCCACTGCTGGGCCTATCACCTGAGAAAATGAGAATCAAAAAGTCACAGGCCGGCAATCCTGCACTCCAACAATATTTACCATAGCCAACACTTGGAAGCAATGAAAATGTCCATCAACCGAGGAATGCGCAAAGTAGAAGTGGTCCACGTGCACACTGGGGAATTACTCCAATAAAAACTAAAAATTAAATTTAAAAATCCAACGAAAGTCAGGAGACATCAGCTTGTGTGGGTTTGTCCGGGCACACTCCACTGTAATTTATAACCGAGAAACACCACAGGCCGCAAGGGCTTTTCCCTAGTTACCATGGTGGGGACATAGAAAGGCTGCCGCCCTCTGGCATTTACCTGCAAAAGCAGCTTTAAAGCCTGTGCTAATGGTCATTTCATAGGAACAAGTACTGCAGAACTGTAAATGAACCCTGACCTCAAAATGTCTTGAGGGAGGTAATGGCCAAAACATTTCAAAATGTGACACATACTTTAAGAGAACACTTTGAAGAACTAAGGGGTAATCACAGGTTGAAAAATAAAAAGGACATGCCTTAAAGCTCAATTTCAACGGATTATGAGGCACAGGTGAATTCAACCACAAAGAGGTATCAGCTCACACTTGTCAGAATAACCATCAGCAAGGAAACTACAAACAATAAATGCTGAAGGTGTTGTGGAGAAATGCATACCCGCAACTTCAAGTGGGACGTAACTTGAAAAGGGCCACGAATGAGAACAGAATGGAGGTGCCTTAAAAAGGTAAACATTGAGCTACCGTATGATCCAGCAGGCCCACTCCTCGACCTATAATCTAAGAAGAAAGAATTGGAAAGACACAAGCAGGCAAATCTGCATGGCACAATATTACAATAGCCAAGATATGGAAGTAACCAAAAAGTCCACCAACAGATGGGTGGACAAAGAAGAACTCCTCCATATACAGATGGAATATTCGCTAGTGAAAAAAATGAAACAATGCCATTTGCAGCACCATCCATGAGTCTAGACGTAATCACGCCAACTGTAGTAAGTGAGAAAGCAAAAGACACATATCCTATCATATCACTTTTAGGAGTTACTTAAAAATTGATACCAATGAAGATATTTCCACAGAGAAAGGCAATCACAGATTCATTAAAAAAAACTTATGGTTCACCAAATAGAAAGGGATGAGGATTGGATACATTACCATATTGGGGTTAACAGAGATATACATACCATGTGAAATATATAATCACCAAAGACGTACGGAAGACCAGGAGAAGACTACTCAACATTGTGTCATAACCTACATGGGAAAAGGATGCGAGGAAGAATAGATACACATATATGTGTGAAAGAACCACATCTTGCACACCTAGAACAAACAAACCATTGTAATCAAATTTGCTGGGATAAAAAATAAAAAGTAAATTACAATTATGAACAAGAAGTAATGAGACATAAACATAAAGTGCTTTTTTCCTGGCACATTCCATTCGAATTTACAACCTAGAACACCACTTCCATTAAGGCTCTGTTTCCCCAGTTACCAAATTTGGTAAAGGAGAAATGCTGCCACCTTGTGGCCGTTTCCTCCAAGAGCAGCTTTAAACTCACATCTAATGGTCACTTAACATTCACAAGGACTCAGGGCTGTAAAGGACACCTGCCCTAAAAAATTGTGCTGAAGTAGGAAATGGACAAAAAAATTCAAAACAGGCAAATGTTTCAAGAAGAGAGTATGAGGAGTTAAGTTTTACTCACGCTCTTTTAAAAAAAAAGGAAAATGGATAAAAGCTCAACCTCAGGTAGTGTTAGACCCATGCAATCTAATCTACAAAAAGTTTCAACTTAGACCAGTCGACTGACCATCAGCAAAATGTCTACAAACAATAAATGCTGACGGGGTTTTCAAGAACTGTATCCCCTCTACCTGCTGGTGAGACGTAAAGGGGTAACAGCCAATAATGAGAAGAGAAAGGAGCTGTGTTTAAAAGTAAAAATGGAGGTACCATTCAATCCAGCAGGCGCACCATTGGACCTCTCACCAGAGAAGACAAGAATCGAGAAGACACAGGCCGCAAAAGCTGCAGTGCAGCCTTATTCACAATAGCCAAGACAGTGAAGCAATCAAAATATCCAACAAGAGGTGAATGGATAAAGAAGAAGTGGTCCATGTACACAATGGAATATTAGCCATGGAAAACAATTAACCATTGCTCTTTGAGGCACCACAAATGAGTCTGGAGATAATCACGAAACATGAGGTAACTCGGAAACCAAAGACCTGTATTCTATGATATCACTTATAGGCGTTATCTAATAACTGACACAAATGAATATATTTCCACAGAGAAAGACACTCACAGACTTAGAAAACAAACTATGCTCATCTAAAAGGAAAGGTGGGGGGAATGGATAAGTTAAGATTAGTGTTGCTCTATGTATACAAACACATAGTATATACATATCTCAAAAAGACCGACCATGGAGCAAGGGAGGTCTGTGGAACCCTCTGTAACATTTTACATGGGAAGAGGATCTGTACTTGAATAGACATATATAATGTACAAATGAACCAGATTGTGTACACCTAGAACAGACAATATTCGAAGCTTTACCACAATTAAAAAAAATTTTAAAACCAAGAAGAAATAATGAGACATAAACTTATGGGGGTTTCTCCAGGCACATTCCAATTTAATTTACAACCTAGGAACACGACTTCCAGAAAGGCTCTGCTGCCCTACTACCCAGATTTGGGAGTGGAGAAATGCTGCCTGCTTGAGGCCACTTCCCTCAACATCAGCTTTAAACCCATTGCTAAAGGTCACTAAATATTCACCAAACTTGCAGTTCGGGAAATAACACCTGCTCTCTAAAAAAATTCTGGGGTGGAAAATCGACCAAAAATTTCAAAATAGGGCAACCTTCCAAGAAGATAGTTTCAAGAGATATATTGTACTCCGAATTGTTTCCTTTTTTTTAACAGAAAAGAAAATGGTGGAGAAAAATGATGAGTTTTACGAATTTTCAAAGACACGCAAACCCAAAATACAAAACCCTATCAGCACACAGCAGCCAGTACGGCCATTAGCATAAAGGCAGCAAACAATAAATGCTAAGTCGATTGTGGAGAAATGCATACCCTCGATTCTAAGGGGGACGTGGTAAGAGCCACTAATGAAAACACAAAGAAGGTGCTTTGAAAAGGGAAACACGGTGCTACCAGTCAATCAATCACACCCACTGCTGGGCCTATCACCTGAGAAAATGAGAATCAAAAAGTCACAGGCCGGCAATCCTGCACTCCAACAATATTTACCATAGCCAACACTTGGAAGCAATGAAAATGTCCATCAACCGAGGAATGCGCAAAGTAGAAGTGGTCCACGTGCACACTGGGGAATTACTCCAATAAAAACTAAAAATTAAATTTAAAAATCCAACAAAAGTAAGGAGACATCAGCTTGTGTGGGTTTGTCCGGGCACACTCCACTCTAATTTATAACCGAGAAACACCACAGGCCGCAAGGGCTTTTCCCTAGTTACCATGGTGGGGACATAGAAAGGCTGCCGCCCTCTGGCATTTACCTGCAAAAGCAGCTTTAAAGCCTGTGCTAATGGTCATTTCATAGGAACAAGTACTGCAGAACTGTAAATGAAACCTGCCCTCAAAATGTCTTGAGGGAGGTAATGGCCAATACATTTCAAAATGTGACACATACTTTAAGAGAACACTTTGAAGAACTAAGGGGTAATCACAGGTTGAAAAATAAAAAGGACATGCCTTAAAGCTCAATTTCAACGGATTATGAGGCACAGGTGAATTCAACCACAAAGAGGTATCAGCTCACACTTGTCAGAATAACCATCAGCAAGGAAACTACAAACAATAAATGCTGAAGGTGTTGTGGAGAAATGCATACCCGCAACTTCAAGTGGGACGTAACCTGAAAAGGGCCACGAATGAGAACAGAATGGAGGTGCCTTAAAAAGGTAAACATTGAGCTACCGTATGATCCAGCAGGCCCACTCCTCGACCTATAATCTAAGAAGAAAGAATTGGAAAGACACAAGCAGGCAAATCTGCATGGCACAATATTACAATAGCCAAGATATGGAAGTAACCAAAAAGTCCACCAACAGATGGGTGGACAAAGAAGAACTCCTCCATATACAGATGGAATATTCGCTAGTGAAAAAAATGAAACAATGCCATTTGCAGCACCATACATGAGTCTAGACGTAATCACGCCAACTGTAGTAAGTGAGAAAGCAAAAGACACATATCCTATCATATCACTTTTAGGAGTTACTTAAAAATTGATACCAATGAAGATATTTCCACAGAGAAAGGCAATCACAGATTCATTAAAAAAACTTATGTTTCACCAAATAGAAAGGGATGAGGATTGGATACATTACCATATTGGGGTTAACAGAGATATACATACCATGTGAAATATATAATCACCAAAGACGTACGGAAGACCAGGAGAAGACTACTCAACATTGTGTCATAACCTACATGGGAAAAGGATGCGAGGAAGAATAGATACACGTATATGTGTGAAAGAACCACATCTTGCACACCTAGAACAAACAAACCATTGTAATCAAATTTGCTGGGATAAAAAATAAAAAGTAAATTACAATTATGAACAAGAAGTAATGAGACATAAACATAAAGTGCTTTTTTCCTGGCACATTCCATTCGAATTTACAACCTAGAACACCACTTCCATTAAGGCTCTGTTTCCCCAGTTACCAAATTTGGTAAAGGAGAAATGCTGCCACCTTGTGGCCGTTTCCTCCAAGAGCAGCTTTAAACTCACAGCTAATGGTCACTTAACATTCACAAGGAATCAGGGCTGTAAAGGACACCTGCCCTAAAAAATTGTGCTGAAGTAGGAAATGGACAAAAAAATTCAAAACAGGCAAATGTTTCAAGAAGAGAGTATGAGGAGTTAACTTTTACTCACGCTCTTTTAAAAAAAAAGGAAAATGGATAAAAGCTCAACCTCAGGTAGTGTTAGACCCATGCAATCTAATCTACAAAAAGTTTCAACTTAGACCAGTCGACTGACCATCAGCAAAATGTCTACAAACAATAAATGCTGACGGGGTTTTCAAGAACTGTATCCCCTCTACCTGCTGGTGAGACGTAAAGGGGTAACAGCCAATAATGAGAAGAGAAAGGAGCTGTGTTTAAAAGTAAAAATGGAGGTACCATTCAATCCAGCAGGCGCACCATTGGACCTCTCACCTGAGAAGACAAGAATCGAGAAGACACAGGCCGCAAAAGCTGCAGTGCAGCCTTATTCACAATAGCCAAGACAGTGAAGCAATCAAAATATCCAACAAGAGGTGAATGGATAAAGAAGAAGTGGTCCATGTACACAATGGAATATTAGCCATGGAAAACAATGAACCATTGCTCTTTGAGGCACCACAAATGAGTCTGGAGATAATCACGAAACATGAGGTAACTCGGAAACCAAAGACCTGTATTCTATGATATCACTTATAGGCGTTATCTAATAACTGACACAAATGAATATATTTCCACAGAGAAAGACACTCACAGACTTAGAAAACAAACTATGCTCATGTAAAAGGAAAGGTGGGGGGAATGGATAAGTTAAGATTAGTGTTGCTCTATGTATACAAACACATAGTATATACATATCTCAAAAAGACCGACCATGGAGCAACGGAGGTCTGTGGAACCCTCTGTAACATTTTATATGGGAAGAGGATCTGTACTTGAATAGACATATATAATGTACAAATGAACCAGATTGTGTACACCTAGGACAGACAATATTCGAAGCTTTACCACAATTAAAAAAAATTTTAAAACCAAGAAGAAATAATGAGACATGAACTTATGGGGGTTTCTCCAGGCACATTCCAATTTAATTTACAACCTAGGAACACGACTTCCAGAAAGGCTCTGCTGCCCTACTACCCAGATTTGGGAGTGGAGAAATGCTGCCTGCTTGAGGCCACTTCCCTCAACATCAGCTTTAAACCCATTGCTAAAGGTCACTAAATATTCACCAAACTTGCAGTTCGGGAAATAACACCTGCTCTCTAAAAAAATTCTGGGGTGGAAAATCGACCAAAAATTTCAAAATATGGCAACCTTCCAAGAAGATAGTTTCAAGAGATATATTGTACTCCGAATTGTTTCCTTTTTTTAACAGAAAAGAAAATGGTGGAGAAAAATGATGAGTTTTACGAATTTTCAAAGACACGCAAACCCAAAATACAAAACCCTATCAGCACACAGCAGCCAGTACGGCCATTAGCATAAAGGCAGCAAACAATAAATGCTAAGTCGATTGTGGAGAAATGCATACCCTCGATTCTAAGGGGGACGTGGTAAGAGCCACTAATGAAAACACAAAGAAGGTGCTTTGAAAAGGGAAACACGGTGCTACCAGTCAATCAATCACACCCACTGCTGGGCCTATCACCTGAGAAAATGAGAATCAAAAAGTCACAGGCCGGCAATCCTGCACTCCAACAATATTTACCATAGCCAACACTTGGAAGCAATGAAAATGTCCATCAACCGAGGAATGCGCAAAGTAGAAGTGGTCCACGTGCACACTGGGGAATTACTCCAATAAAAACTAAAAATTAAATTTAAAAATCCAACAAAAGTAAGGAGACATCAGCTTGTGTGGGTTTGTCCGGGCACACTCCACTCTAATTTATAACCGAGAAACACCACAGGCCGCAAGGGCTTTTCCCTAGTTACCATGGTGGGGACATAGAAAGGCTGCCGCCCTCTGGCATTTACCTGCAAAAGCAGCTTTAAAGCCTGTGCTAATGGTCATTTCATAGGAACAAGTACTGCAGAACTGTAAATGAAACCTGCCCTCAAAATGTCTTGAGGGAGGTAATGGCCAATACATTTCAAAATGTGACACATACTTTAAGAGAACACTTTGAAGAACTAAGGGGTAATCACAGGTTGAAAAATAAAAAGGACATGCCTTAAAGCTCAATTTCAACGGATTATGAGGCACAGGTGAATTCAACCACAAAGAGGTATCAGCTCACACTTGTCAGAATAACCATCAGCAAGGAAACTACAAACAATAAATGCTGAAGGTGTTGTGGAGAAATGCATACCCGCAACTTCAAGTGGGACGTAACCTGAAAAGGGCCACGAATGAGAACAGAATGGAGGTGCCTTAAAAAGGTAAACATTGAGCTACCGTATGATCCAGCAGGCCCACTCCTCGACCTATAATCTAAGAAGAAAGAATTGGAAAGACACAAGCAGGGAAATCTGCATGGCACAATATTACAATAGCCAAGATATGGAAGTAACCAAAAAGTCCACCAACAGATGGGTGGACAAAGAAGAACTCCTCCATATACAGATGGAATATTCGCTAGTGAAAAAAATGAAACAATGCCATTTGCAGCACCATCCATGAGTCTAGACGTAATCACGCCAACTGTAGTAAGTGAGAAAGCAAAAGACACATATCCTATCATATCACTTTTAGGAGTTACTTAAAAATTGATACCAATGAAGATATTTCCACAGAGAAAGGCAATCACAGATTCATTAAAAAAACTTATGTTTCACCAAATAGAAAGGGATGAGGATTGGATACATTACCATATTGGGGTTAACAGAGATATACATACCATGTGAAATATATAATCACCAAAGACGTACGGAAGACCAGGAGAAGACTACTCAACATTGTGTCATAACCTACATGGGAAAAGGATGCGAGGAAGAATAGATACACGTATATGTGTGAAAGAACCACATCTTGCACACCTAGAACAAACAAACCATTGTAATCAAATTTGCTGGGATAAAAAATAAAAAGTAAATTACAATTATGAACAAGAAGTAATGAGACATAAACATAAAGTGCTTTTTTCCTGGCACATTCCATTCGAATTTACAACCTAGAACACCACTTCCATTAAGGCTCTGTTTCCCCAGTTACCAAATTTGGTAAAGGAGAAATGCTGCCACCTTGTGGCCGTTTCCTCCAAGAGCAGCTTTAAACTCACAGCTAATGGTCACTTAACATTCACAAGGAATCAGGGCTGTAAAGGACACCTGCCCTAAAAAATTGTGCTGAAGTAGGAAATGGACAAAAAAATTCAAAACAGGCAAATGTTTCAAGAAGAGAGTATGAGGAGTTAACTTTTACTCACGCTCTTTTAAAAAAAAAGGAAAATGGATAAAAGCTCAACTTCAGGTAGTGTTAGACCCATGCAATCTAATCTACAAAAAGTTTCAACTTAGACCAGTCGACTGACCATCAGCAAAATGTCTACAAACAATAAATGCTGACGGGGTTTTCAAGAACTGTATCCCCTCTACCTGCTGGTGAGACGTAAAGGGGTAACAGCCAATAATGAGAAGAGAAAGGAGCTGTGTTTAAAAGTAAAAATGGAGGTACCATTCAATCCAGCAGGCGCACCATTGGACCTCTCACCTGAGAAGACAAGAATCGAGAAGACACAGGCCGCAAAAGCTGCAGTGCAGCCTTATTCACAATAGCCAAGACAGTGAAGCAATCAAAATATCCAACAAGAGGTGAATGGATAAAGAAGAAGTGGTCCATGTACACAATGGAATATTAGCCATGGAAAACAATGAACCATTGCTCTTTGAGGCACCACAAATGAGTCTGGAGATAATCACGAAACATGAGGTAACTCGGAAACCAAAGACCTGTATTCTATGATATCACTTATAGGCGTTATCTAATAACTGACACAAATGAATATATTTCCACAGAGAAAGACACTCACAGACTTAGAAAACAAACTATGCTCATGTAAAAGGAAAGGTGGGGGGAATGGATAAGTTAAGATTAGTGTTGCTCTATGTATACAAACACATAGTATATACATATCTCAAAAAGACCGACCATGGAGCAACGGAGGTCTGTGGAACCCTCTGTAACATTTTATATGGGAAGAGGATCTGTACTTGAATAGACATATATAATGTACAAATGAACCAGATTGTGTACACCTAGGACAGACAATATTCGAAGCTTTACCACAATTAAAAAAAATTTTAAAACCAAGAAGAAATAATGAGACATGAACTTATGGGGGTTTCTCCAGGCACATTCCAATTTAATTTACAACCTAGGAACACGACTTCCAGAAAGGCTCTGCTGCCCTACTACCCAGATTTGGGAGTGGAGAAATGCTGCCTGCTTGAGGCCACTTCCCTCAACATCAGCTTTAAACCCATTGCTAAAGGTCACTAAATATTCACCAAACTTGCAGTTCGGGAAATAACACCTGCTCTCTAAAAAAATTCTGGGGTGGAAAATCGACCAAAAATTTCAAAATATGGCAACCTTCCAAGAAGATAGTTTCAAGAGATATATTGTACTCCCAATTGTTTCCTTTTTTTAACAGAAAAGAAAATGGTGGAGAAAAATGATGAGTTTTACGAATTTTCAAAGACACGCAAACCCAAATTACAAAACCCTATCAGCACACAGCAGCCAGTACGGCCATTAGCATAAAGGCAGCAAACAATAAATGCTAAATCGATTGTGGAGAAATGCATACCCTCGATTCTAAGGGGGACGTGGTAAGAGCCACTATTGAAAACACAAAGAAGGTGCTTTGAAAAGGGAAACACGGTGCTACCAGTCAATCAATCACACCCACTGCTGGGCCTATCACCTGAGAAAATGAGAATCAAAAAGTCACAGGCCGGCAATCCTGCACTCCAACAATATTTACCATAGCCAACACTTGGAAGCAATGAAAATGTCCATCAACCGAGGAATGCGCAAAGTAGAAGTGGTCCACGTGCACACTGGGGAATTACTCCAATAAAAACTAAAAATTAAATTTAAAAATCCAACAAAAGTCAGGAGACATCAGCTTGTGTGGGTTTGTCCGGGCACACTCCACTCTAATTTATAACCGAGAAACACCACAGGCCGCAAGGGCTTTTCCCTAGTTACCATGGTGGGGACATAGAAAGGCTGCCGCCCTCTGGCATTTACCTGCAAAAGCAGCTTTAAAGCCTGTGCTAATGGTCATTTCATAGGAACAAGTACTGCAGAACTGTAAATGAACCCTGACCTCAAAATGTCTTGAGGGAGGTAATGGCCAAAACATTTCAAAATGTGACACATACTTTAAGAGAACACTTTGAAGAACTAAGGGGTAATCACAGGTTGAAAAATAAAAAGGACATGCCTTAAAGCTCAATTTCAACGGATTATGAGGCACAGGTGAATTCAACCACAAAGAGGTATCAGCTCACACTTGTCAGAATAACCATCAGCAAGGAAACTACAAACAATAAATGCTGAAGGTGTTGTGGAGAAATGCATACCCGCAACTTCAAGTGGGACGTAACTTGAAAAGGGCCACGAATGAGAACAGAATGGAGGTGCCTTAAAAAGGTAAACATTGAGCTACCGTATGATCCAGCAGGCCCACTCCTCGACCTATAATCTAAGAAGAAAGAATTGGAAAGACACAAGCAGGCAAATCTGCATGGCACAATATTACAATAGCCAAGATATGGAAGTAACCAAAAAGTCCACCAACAGATGGGTGGACAAAGAAGAACTCCTCCATATACAGATGGAATATTCGCTAGTGAAAAAAATGAAACAATGCCATTTGCAGCACCATCCATGAGTCTAGACGTAATCACGCCAACTGTAGTAAGTGAGAAAGCAAAAGACACATATCCTATCATATCACTTTTAGGAGTTACTTAAAAATTGATACCAATGAAGATATTTCCACAAAGAAAGGCAATCACAGATTCATTAAAAAAAACTTATGGTTCACCAAATAGAAAGGGATGAGGATTGGATACATTACCATATTGGGGTTAACAGAGATATACATACCATGTGAAATATATAATCACCAAAGACGTACGGAAGACCAGGAGAAGACTACTCAACATTGTGTCATAACCTACATGGGAAAAGGATGCGAGGAAGAATAGATACACATATATGTGTGAAAGAACCACATCTTGCACACCTAGAACAAACAAACCATTGTAATCAAATTTGCTGGGATAAAAAATAAAAAGTAAATTACAATTATGAACAAGAAGTAATGAGACATAAACATAAAGTGCTTTTTTCCTGGCACATTCCATTCGAATTTACAACCTAGAACACCACTTCCATTAAGGCTCTGTTTCCCCAGTTACCAAATTTGGTAAAGGAGAAATGCTGCCACCTTGTGGCCGTTTCCTCCAAGAGCAGCTTTAAACTCACAGCTAATGGTCACTTAACATTCACAAGGACTCAGGGCTGTAAAGGACACCTGCCCTAAAAAATTGTGCTGAAGTAGGAAATGGACAAAAAAATTCAAAACAGGCAAATGTTTCAAGAAGAGAGTATGAGGAGTTAAGTTTTACTCACGCTCTTTTAAAAAAAAAGGAAAATGGATAAAAGCTCAACCTCAGGTAGTGTTAGACCCATGCAATCTAATCTACAAAAAGTTTCAACTTAGACCAGTCGACTGACCATCAGCAAAATGTCTACAAACAATAAATGCTGACGGGGTTTTCAAGAACTGTATCCCCTCTACCTGCTGGTGAGACATAAAGGGGTAACAGCCAATAATGAGAAGAGAAAGGAGCTGTGTTTAAAAGTAAAAATGGAGGTACCATTCAATCCAGCAGGCGCACCATTGGACCTCTCACCAGAGAAGACAAGAATCGAGAAGACACAGGCCGCAAAAGCTGCAGTGAAGCCTTATTCACAATAGCCAAGACAGTGAAGCAATCAAAATATCCAACAAGAGGTGAATGGATAAAGAAGAAGTGGTCCATGTACACAATGGAATATTAGCCATGGAAAACAATTAACCATTGCTCTTTGAGGCACCACAAATGAGTCTGGAGATAATCACGAAACATGAGGTAACTCGGAAACCAAAGACCTGTATTCTATGATATCACTTATAGGCGTTATCTAATAACTGACACAAATGAATATATTTCCACAGAGAAAGACACTCACAGACTTAGAAAACAAACTATGCTCATCTAAAAGGAAAGGTGGGGGGAATGGATAAGTTAAGATTAGTGTTGCTCTATGTATACAAACACATAGTATATACATATCTCAAAAAGACCGACCATGGAGCAAGGGAGGTCTGTGGAACCCTCTGTAACATTTTACATGGGAAGAGGATCTGTACTTGAATAGACATATATAATGTACAAATGAACCAGATTGTGTACACCTAGAACAGACAATATTCGAAGCTTTACCACAATTAAAAAAAATTTTAAAACCAAGAAGAAATAATGAGACATAAACTTATGGGGGTTTCTCCAGGCACATTCCAATTTAATTTACAACCTAGGAACACGACTTCCAGAAAGGCTCTGCTGCCCTACTACCCAGATTTGGGAGTGGAGAAATGCTGCCTGCTTGAGGCCACTTCCCTCAACATCAGCTTTAAACCCATTGCTAAAGGTCACTAAATATTCACCAAACTTGCAGTTCGGGAAATAACACCTGCTCTCTAAAAAAATTCTGGGGTGGAAAATCGACCAAAAATTTCAAAATAGGGCAACCTTCCAAGAAGATAGTTTCAAGAGATATATTGTACTCCGAATTGTTTCCTTTTTTTTAACAGAAAAGAAAATGGTGGAGAAAAATGATGAGTTTTACGAATTTTCAAAGACACGCAAACCCAAAATACAAAACCCTATCAGCACACAGCAGCCAGTACGGCCATTAGCATAAAGGCAGCAAACAATAAATGCTAAGTCGATTGTGGAGAAATGCATACCCTCGATTCTAAGGGGGACGTGGTAAGAGCCACTAATGAAAACACAAAGAAGGTGCTTTGAAAAGGGAAACACGGTGCTACCAGTCAATCAATCACACCCACTGCTGGGCCTATCACCTGAGAAAATGAGAATCAAAAAGTCAAAGGCCAGCAATCCTGCACTCCAACAATATTTACCATAGCCAACACTTGGAAGCAATGAAAATGTCCATCAACCGAGGAATGCGCAAAGTAGAAGTGGTCCACGTGCACACTGGGGAATTACTCCAATAAAAACTAAAAATTAAATTTAAAAATCCAACAAAAGTAAGGAGACATCAGCTTGTGTGGGTTTGTCCGGGCACACTCCACTCTAATTTATAACCGAGAAACACCACAGGCCGCAAGGGCTTTTCCCTAGTTACCATGGTGGGGACATAGAAAGGCTGCCGCCCTCTGGCATTTACCTGCAAAAGCAGCTTTAAAGCCTGTGTTAATGGTCATTTCATAGGAACAAGTACTGCAGAACTGTAAATGAAACCTGCCCTCAAAATGTCTTGTGGGAGGTAATGGCCAATACATTTCAAAATGTGACACATACTTTAAGAGAACACTTTGAAGAACTAAGGGGTAATCACAGGTTGAAAAATAAAAAGGACATGCCTTAAAGCTCAATTTCAACGGATTATGAGGCACAG
This sequence comes from Eschrichtius robustus, assembly GCF_028021215.1. Classification (NCBI taxonomy): domain Eukaryota; kingdom Metazoa; phylum Chordata; class Mammalia; order Artiodactyla; family Eschrichtiidae; genus Eschrichtius; species Eschrichtius robustus. The sequence continues at coordinate 74,560,970 of NC_090832.1, read as the reverse complement.
GTGAATTCAACCACAAAGAGGTATCAGCTCACACTTGTCAGAATAACCATCAGCAAGGAAACTACAAACAATAAATGCTGAAGGTGTTGTGGAGAAATGCATACCCTCAACTTCAAGTGGGACGTAACTTGAAAAGGGACACGAATGAGAACAGAGTGGAGGTGCCTTAAAAAGGTAAACATTGAGCTACCGTATGATCGAGCAGGCCCACTACTCGACCTACAATCTAAGAAGAAAGAATTGGAAAGACACAAGCAAATCTGCATGGCACAGTATTACAATAGCCAAGATACGGAAGTAACCAAAAAGTCCACCAACAGATGGGTGGACAAAGAAGAACTCCTCCATATACAGATGGAATATTCGCTAGTGAAAAAAATGAAACAATGCCATTTGCAGCACCATACATGAGTCTAGACGTAATCACGCCACCTGTAGTAAGTGAGAAAGCAAAAGACACATATCCTATGATATCACTTTTAGGAGTTACTTAAAAATTGATACCGATGAAGATATTTACACAGAGAAAGGCAATCACAGATTCATTAAAAAAAACTTATGGTTCACCAAATAGAAAGGGATGAGGATTGGATACATTACCATATTGGGGTTAACAGAGATATATATACCATGTGAAATATATAATCACCAAAGGCGTACGGAAGACCAGGAGAAGACTACTCAACATTGTGTCATAACCTACATGGGAAAAGGATGCGAGGAAGAATAGATACACGTATATGTGTGAAAGAACCACATCTTGCACACCTAGAACAAACAAACCATTGTAATCAAATTTGCTGGGATAAAAAATAAAAAGTAAATTACAATTATGAACAAGAAGTAATGAGACATAAACATAAAGTGCTTTTTTCCTGGCACATTCCATTCGAATTTACAACCTAGAACACCACTTCCATTAAGGCTCTGTTTCCCCAGTTACCAAATTTGGTAAAGGAGAAATGCGGCCACCTTGTGGCCGTTTCCTGCAAGAGCAGCTTTAAACTCACAGCTAATGGTCACTTAACATTCACAAGGACTCAGGGCTGTAAAGGACACCTGCCCTAGAAAATTGTGCTGAAGTAGGAAATGGACAAAAAAATTCACAACAGGCAAATGTTTCAAGAAGAGAGTATGAGGAGTAAAGTTTTACTCACGCTCTTTTAAAAAAAAAGGAAAATGGATAAAAGCTCAACCTCAGGGAGTGTTAGACCCATGCAATCTAATCTACAAAAAGTTTCAACTTAGACCAGTCGACTGACCATCAGCAAAATGTCTACAAACAATAAATGCTGACGGGGTTTTCAAGAACTGTGTCCCCTCTACCTGCTGGTGAGACGTAAAGGGGTAACAGCCAATAATGAGAAGAGAAAGGAGCTATGTTTAAAAGTAAAAATGGAGGTACCATTCAATCCAGCAGGCGCACCATTGGACCTCTCACCTGAGAAGACAAGAATCGAGAAGACAAAGGCCGCAAAAGCTTCAGTGCAGCCTTATTCACAATAGCCAAGACAGTGAAGCAATCAAAATATCCAACAAGAGGTGAATGGATAAAGAAGAAGTGGTCCATGTACACAATGGAATATTAGCCATGGAAAACAATGAACCATTGCTCTTTGAGGCACCACAAATGAGTCTGGAGATAATCACGAAACATGAGGTAACTCGGAAACCAAAGACCTGTATTCTATGATATCACTTATAGGCGTTATCTAATAACTGACACAAATGAATATATTTCCACAGAGAAAGACACTCTCAGACTTAGAAAACAAACTATGCTCATCTAAAAGGAAAGGTGGGGGGAATGGATAAGTTAAGATTAGTGTTGCTCTATGTATACAAACACATAGTATATACATATCTCAAAAAACCGACCATGGAGCAAGGGAGGTCTGTGGAACCCTCTGTAACATTTTACATGGGAAGAGGATCTGTACTTGAATAGACATATATAATGTACAAATGAACCAGATTGTGTACACCTAGGACAGACAATATTCGAAGCTTTACCACAATTAAAAAAAATTTTTAAACCCAAGAAGAAATAATGAGACATAAACTTATGGGGGTTTCTCCAGGCACATTCCAATTTAATTTACAACCTAGGAACACGACTTCCAGAAAGGCTCTGCTGCCCTAGTACCCAGATTTGGGAGTGGAGAAATGCTGCCTACTTGAGGCCACTTCCCACAACAGCAGCTCTAAACCCATTGCTAATGGTCACTAAATATTCACCAAACTTGCAGTTCGGGAAATGACACCTGCTCTCTAAAAAAATTCTGAGGTGGAAAATCGACCAAAAATTTCAAAATAGGGCAACCTTCCAAGAAGACATTTTCAAGAGATATATTGTACTCCCAACTGTTTCCTTTTTTTTAACAGAAAAGAAAACGGTGGAGAAACATGATGAGTTTTACGAATTTTCAAAGACATGCAAACCCAAATTACAAAACCCTATCAGCATACAGCAGCCAGTAGGGCCATTAGCATAAAGGCAGCAAACAATAAATGCTAAATCGATTGTGGAGAAATGCATACCCTCGATTCTAAGGGGGACGTGGTAAGAGCCACTAATGAAAACACAAAGAAGGTGCTTTGAAAAGGGAAACACGGTGCTACCAGTCAATCAATCACACCCACTGCTGGGCCTATCAACTGAGAAAATGAGAATCAAAAAGTCACAGGCTGGCAATCCTGCACTCCAACAATATTTACCAGAGCCAACACTTGGAAGCAATGAAAATGTCCATCAACTGAGGAATGCGCAAAGTAGAAGTGGTCCACGTGCACACTGGGGAATTACTCCAATAAAAACTAAAAATTAAATTTAAAAATCCAACAAAAGTAAGGAGACATCAGCTTGTGTGGGTTTGTCCGGGCACACTCCACTCTAATTTATAACCGAGAAACACCACAGGCCGCAAGGGTTTTTCCCTAGTTACCATGGTGGGGACATAGAAAGGCTGCCGCCCTCTGGCATTTACCTGCAAAAGCAGCTTTAAAGCCTGTGCTAATGGTCATTTCATAGGAACAAGTACTGCAGAACTGTAAATGAAACCTACCCTCAAAATGTCTTGAGGGAGGTAATGGCCAAAACATTTCAAAATGTGACACATACTTTAAGAGAACACTTTGAAGAACTAAGGGGTAATCACAGGTTGAAAAATAAAAAGGACATGCCTTAAAGCTCAATTTCAACGGATTATGAGGCACAGGCGAATTCAACCACAAAGAGGTATCAGCTCACACTTGTCAGAATAACCATCAGCAAGGAAACTACAAACAATAAATGCTGAAGGTGTTGTGGAGAAATGCATACCCTCAACTTCAAGTGGGACGTAACTTGAAAAGGGCCACGAATGAGAACAGAATGGAGGTGCCTTAAAAAGGTAAACATTGAGCTACCGTATGATCCAGCAGGCCCACTCCTCGACCTATAATCTAAGAAGAAAGAATTGGAAAGACACAGGCAGGCAAATCTGCATGGCACAGTATTACAATAGCCAAGATATGGAAGTAACCAAAAAGTCCACCAACAGATGGGTGGACAAAGAAGAACTCCTCCATGTACAGATGGAATATTTGCTAGTGAATAAAATGAAACAATGCCATTTACAGCACCATACATGAGTCTAGACGTAATCACGCCACCTGTAGTAAGTGAGAAAGCAAAAGACACATATCTTATCATATCACTTTTAGGAGTTACTTAAAAATTGATACCAATGAAGATATTTCCACAGAGAAAGGCAATCACAGATTCATTAAAAAAACTGATGGTTCACCAAATAGAAAGGGATGAGGATAGGATACATTACCATATTGGGGTTAACAGAGATATACATACCATGTGAAATATATAATCACCAAAGACGTACGGAAGACCAGGAGAAGACTACTCAACATTGTGTCATAACCTACATGGGAAAAGGATGCGAGGAAGAATAGATACACGTATATGTGTGAAAGAACCACATCTTGCACACCTAGAACAAACAAACCATTGTAATCAAATTTGCTGGGATAAAAAATAAAAAGTAAATTACAATTATGAACAAGAAGTAATGAGACATAAACATAAAGTGCTTTTTTCCTGGCACATTCCATTCGAATTTACAACCTAGAACACCACTTCCATTAAGGCTCTGTTTCCCCAGTTACCAAATTTGGTAAAGGAGAAATGCTGCCACCTTGTGGCCGTTTCCTGCAAGAGCAGCTTTAAACTCACAGCTAATGGTCACTTAACATTCACAAGGACTCAGGGCTGTAAAGGACACCTGCCCTAAAAAATTGTGCTGAAGTAGGGAATGGACAAAAAATTCAAAACAGGCAAATGTTTCAAGAAGAGAGTATGAGGAGTTAAGTTTTACTCACGCTCTTTTAAAAAAAAAAAAGGAAAATGGATAAAAGCTCAACCTCAGGGAGTGTTAGACCCATGCAATCTAATCTACAAAAAGTTTCAACTTAGACCAGTCGACTGACCATCAGCAAAATGTCCAGAAACAATAAATGCTGACGGGGTTTTTAAGAACTGTGTCCCCTCTACCTGCTGGTGAGACGTAAAGGGGTAACAGCCAATAATGAGAAGAGAAAGGAGCTGTGTTTAAAAGTAAAAATGGAGGTACCATTCAGTCCAGCAGGCGCACCATTGGACCTCTCACCTGAGAAAACAAGAATCGAGAAGACACAGGCCGCAAAAGCTGCAGTGCAGCCTTATTCACATTAGCCAAGACAGTGAAGCAATCAAAATATCCAACAAGAGGTGAATGGATAAAGAAGAAGTGGTCCATGTACACAATGGAATATTAGCCATGGAAAACAATGAGCCATTGCTCTTTGAGGCACCACAAATGAGTCTGGAGATAATCACGAAACATGAGGTAACTCGGAAACCAAAGACCTGTATTCTATGATATCACTTATAGGCGTTATCTAATAACTGACACAAATGAATATATTTCCACAGAGAAAGACACTCACAGACTTAGAAAACAAACTATGCTCATCTAAAAGGAAAGGTGGGGGGAATGGATAAGTTAAGATTAGTGTTGCTATATGTATACAAACACATAGTATATACATATCTCAAAAAGACCGACCATCTAGCAAGGGAGGTCTGTGGAACCCTCTGTAACATTTTACATGGGAAGAGGATCTGTACTTGAATAGACATATATAATGTACAAATGAACCAGATTCTGTACACCTAGGACAGACAATATTCGAAGCTTTACACCAATTAAAAAAAAATTTAAAACCAAGAAGAAATAATGAGACATAAACTTATGGGGGTTTCTCCAGGCACATTCCAATTTAATTTACAACCTAGGAACACGACTTCCAGAAAGGCTCTGCTGCCCTAGTACCCAGATTTGGGAGTGGAGAAATGCTGCCTACTTGAGGCCACTTCCCACAACAGCAGCTTTAAACCCATTGCTAATGGTCACTAAATATTCACCAAACTTGCAGTTCGGGAAATGACACCTGCTCTCTAAAAAAATTCTGAGGTGGAAAATCGACCAAAAATTTCAAAATAGGGCAACCTTCCAAGAAGACATTTTCAAGAGATATATTGTACTCCCAACTGTTTCCTTTTTTTTAACAGAAAAGAAAACGGTGGAGAAACATGATGAGTTTTACGAATTTTCAAAGACATGCAAACCCAAATTACAAAACCCTATCAGCATACAGCAGCCAGTAGGGCCATTAGCATAAAGGCAGCAAACAATAAATGCTAAATCGATTGTGGAGAAATGCATACCCTCGATTCTAAGGGGGACGTGGTAAGAGCCACTAATGAAAACACAAAGAAGGTGCTTTGAAAAGGGAAACACGGTGCTACCAGTCAATCAATCACACCCACTGCTGGGCCTATCAACTGAGAAAATGAGAATCAAAAAGTCACAGGCTGGCAATCCTGCACTCCAACAATATTTACCAGAGCCAACACTTGGAAGCAATGAAAATGTCCATCAACTGAGGAATGCGCAAAGTAGAAGTGGTCCACGTGCACACTAGGGAATTACTCCAATAAAAACTAAAAATTAAATTTAAAAATCCAACAAAAGTAAGGAGACATCAGCTTGTGTGGGTTTGTCCGGGCACACTCCACTCTAATTTATAACCGAGAAACACCACAGGCCTCAGGGGCTTTTCCCTAGTTACCATGGTGGGGACATAGAAAGGCTGCCGCCCTCTGGCATTTACCTGCAAAAGCAGCTTTAAAGCCTGTGCTAATGGTCATTTCATAGGAACAAGTACTGCAGAACTGTAAATGAAACCTACCCTCAAAATGTCTTGAGGGAGGTAATGGCCAAAACATTTCAAAATGTGACACATACTTTAAGAGAACACTTTGAAGAACTAAGGGGTAATCACAGGTTGAAAAATAAAAAGGACATGCCTTAAAGCTCAATTTCAACGGATTATGAGGCACAGGCGAATTCAACCACAAAGAGGTATCAGCTCACACTTGTCAGAATAACCATCAGCAAGGAAACTACAAACAATAAATGCTGAAGGTGTTGTGGAGAAATGCATACCCTCAACTTCAAGTGGGACGTAACTTGAAAAGGGCCACGAATGAGAACAGAATGGAGGTGCCTTAAAAAGGTAAACATTGAGCTACCGTATGATCCAGCAGGCCCACTCCTCGACCTATAATCTAAGAAGAAAGAATTGGAAAGACACAGGCAGGCAAATCTGCATGGCACAGTATTACAATAGCCAAGATATGGAAGTAACCAAAAAGTCCACCAACAGATGGGTGGACAAAGAAGAACTCCTCCATGTACAGATGGAATATTCGCTAGTGAAAAAAATGAAACAATGCCATTTACAGCACCATACATGGGTCTAGACGTAATCACGCCACCTGTAGTAAGTGAGAAAGCAAAAGACACATATCCTATCATACCACTTTTAGGAGTTACTTAAAAATTGATACCAATGAAGATATTTCCACAGAGAAAGGCAATCACAGATTCATTAAAAAAACTGATGGTTCACCAAATAGAAAGGGATGAGGATTGGATACATTACCATATTGGGGTTAACAGAGATATACATACCATGTGAAATATATAATCACCAAAGACGTACGGAAGACCAGGAGAAGACTACTCAACATTGTGTCATAACCTACATGGGAAAAGGATGCGAGGAAGAATAGATACACGTATATGTGTGAAAGAACCACATCTTGCACACCTAGAACAAACAAACCATTGTAATCAAATTTGCTGGGATAAAAAATAAAAAGTAAATTACAATTATGAAAAAGAAGTAATGAGACATAAACATAAAGTGCTTTTTTCCTGGCACATTCCATTCGAATTTACAACCTAGAACACCACTTCCATTAAGGCTCTGTTTCCCCAGTTACCAAATTTGGTAAAGGAGAAATGCTGCCACCTTGTGGCCGTTTCCTGCAAGAGCAGCTTTAAACTCACAGCTAATGGTCACTTAAGATTCACAAGGACTCAGGGCTGTAAAGGACACCTGCCCTAAAAAATTGTGCTGAAGTAGGAAATGGACAAAAAAGTTCAAAACAGGCAAATGTTTCAAGAAGAGAGTATGAGGAGTTAAGTTTTACTCACGCTGTTTTAAAAAAAAAAGGAAAATGGATAAAAGCTCAACCTCAGGTAGTGTTAGACCCATGCAATCTAATCTACAAAAAGTTTCAACTTAGACCAGTCGACTGACCATCAGCAAAATGTCTACAAACAATAAATGCTGACGGGGTTTTTAAGAACTGTGTCCCCTCTACCTGCTGGTGAGACGTAAAGGGGTAACAGCCAATAATGAGAAGAGAAAGGAGCTGTGTTTAAAAGTAAAAATGGAGGTACCATTCAGTCCAGCAGGCGCACCATTGGACCTCTCACCTGAGAAGACAAGAATGGAGAAGACACAGGCCGCAAAAGCTGCAGTGCAGCCTTATTCACATTAGCCAAGACAGTGAAGCAATCAAAATATCCAACAAGAGGTGAATGGATAAAGAAGAAGTGGTCCATGTACACAATGGAATATTAGCCATGGAAAGCAATGAACCATTGCTCTTTGAGGCACCACAAATGAGTCTGGAGATAATCACGAAACATGAGGTAACTCGGAAACCAAAGACCTGTATTCTATGATATCACTTATAGGCGTTATCTAATAACTGACACAAATGAATATATTTCCACAGAGAAAGACACTCACAGACTTAGAAAACAAACTATGCTCATCTAAAAGGAAAGGTGGGGGGAATGGATAAGTTAAGATTAGTGTTGCTATATGTATACAAACACATAGTATATACATATCTCAAAAAGACCGACCATCTAGCAAGGGAGGTCTGTGGAACCCTCTGTAACATTTTACATGGGAAGAGGATCTGTACTTGAATAGACATATATAATGTACAAATGAACCAGATTGTGTACACCTAGGACAGACAATATTCGAAGCTTTACCCCAATTAAAAAAAATTTTAAAACCAAGAAGAAATAATGAGACATAAACTTATGGGGGTTTCTCCAGGCACATTCCAATTTAATTTACAACCTAGGAACACGACTTCCAGAAAGGCTCTGCTGCCCTAGTACCCAGATTTGGGAGTGGAGAAATGCTGCCTACTTGAGGCCACTTCCCACAACAGCAGCTCTAAACCCATTGCTAATGGTCACTAAATATTCACCAAACTTGCAGTTCGGGAAATGACACCTGCTCTCTAAAAAAATTCTGAGGTGGAAAATCGACCAAAAATTTCAAAATAGGGCAACCTTCCAAGAAGACATTTTCAAGAGATATATTGTACTCCCAACTGTTTCCTTTTTTTTAACAGAAAAGAAAACGGTGGAGAAACATGATGAGTTTTACGAATTTTCAAAGACATGCAAACCCAAATTACAAAACCCTATCAGCATACAGCAGCCAGTAGGGCCATTAGCATAAAGGCAGCAAACAATAAATGCTAAATCGATTGTGGAGAAATGCATACCCTCGATTCTAAGGGGGACGTGGTAAGAGCCACTAATGAAAACACAAAGAAGGTGCTTTGAAAAGGGAAACACGGTGCTACCAGTCAATCAATCACACCCACTGCTGGGCCTATCAACTGAGAAAATGAGAATCAAAAAGTCACAGGCTGGCAATCCTGCACTCCAACAATATTTACCAGAGCCAACACTTGGAAGCAATGAAAATGTCCATCAACTGAGGAATGCGCAAAGTAGAAGTGGTCCACGTGCACACTGGGGAATTACTCCAATAAAAACTAAAAATTAAATTTAAAAATCCAACAAAAGTAAGGAGACATCAGCTTGTGTGGGTTTGTCCGGGCACACTCCACTCTAATTTATAACCGAGAAACACCGCAGGCCTCAGGGGCTTTTCCCTAGTTACCATGGTGGGGACATAGAAAGGCTGCCGCCCTCTGGCATTTACCTGCAAAAGCAGCTTTAAAGCCTGTGCTAATGGTCATTTCATAGGAACAAGTACTGCAGAACTGTAAATGAAACCTACCCTCAAAATGTCTTGAGGGAGGTAATGGCCAAAACATTTCAAAATGTGACACATACTTTAAGAGAACACTTTGAAGAACTAAGGGGTAATCACAGGTTGAAAAATAAAAAGGACATGCCTTAAAGCTCAATTTCAACGGATTATGAGGCACAGGCGAATTCAACCACAAAGAGGTATCAGCTCACACTTGTCAGAATAACCATCAGCAAGGAAACTACAAACAATAAATGCTGAAGGTGTTGTGGAGAAATGCATACCCTCAACTTCAAGTGGGACGTAACTTGAAAAGGGCCACGAATGAGAACAGAATGGAGGTGCCTTAAAAAGGTAAACATTGAGCTACCGTATGATCCAGCAGGCCCACTCCTCGACCTATAATCTAAGAAGAAAGAATTGGAAAGACACAGGCAGGCAAATCTGCATGGCACAGTATTACAATAGCCAAGATATGGAAGTAACCAAAAAGTCCACCAACAGATGGGTGGACAAAGAAGAACTCCTCCATGTACAGATGGAATATTCGCTAGTGAAAAAAATGAAACAATGCCATTTACAGCACCATACATGAGTCTAGACGTAATCACGCCACCTGTAGTAAGTGAGAAAGCAAAAGACACATATCTTATCATATCACTTTTAGGAGTTACTTAAAAATTGATACCAATGAAGATATTTCCACAGAGAAAGGCAATCACAGATTCATTAAAAAAACTGATGGTTCACCAAATAGAAAGGGATGAGGATAGGATACATTACCATATTGGGGTTAACAGAGATATACATACCATGTGAAATATATAATCACCAAAGACGTACGGAAGACCAGGAGAAGACTACTCAACATTGTGTCATAACCTACATGGGAAAAGGATGCGAGGAAGAATAGATACACGTATATGTGTGAAAGAACCACATCTTGCACACCTAGAACAAACAAACCATTGTAATCAAATTTGCTGGGATAAAAAATAAAAAGTAAATTACAATTATGAACAAGAAGTAATGAGACATAAACATAAAGTGCTTTTTTCCTGGCACATTCCATTCGAATTTACAACCTAGAACACCACTTCCATTAAGGCTCTGTTTCCCCAGTTACCAAATTTGGTAAAGGAGAAATGCTGCCACCTTGTGGCCGTTTCCTGCAAGAGCAGCTTTAAACTCACAGCTAATGGTCACTTAACATTCACAAGGACTCAGGGCTGTAAAGGACACCTGCCCTAAAAAATTGTGCTGAAGTAGGGAATGGAAAAAAAATTCAAAACAGGCAAATGTTTCAAGAAGAGAGTATGAGGAGTTAAGTTTTACTCACGCTCTTTTAAAAAAAAAAAAGGAAAATGGATAAAAGCTCAACCTCAGGGAGTGTTAGACCCATGCAATCTAATCTACAAAAAGTTTCAAGTTAGACCAGTCGACTGACCATCAGCAAAATGTCCAGAAACAATAAATGCTGACGGGGTTTTTAAGAACTGTGTCCCCTCTACCTGCTGGTGAGACGTAAAGGGGTAACAGCCAATAATGAGAAGAGAAAGGAGCTGTGTTTAAAAGTAAAAATGGAGGTACCATTCAGTCCAGCAGGCGCACCATTGGACCTCTCACCTGAGAAAACAAGAATCGAGAAGACACAGGCCGCAAAAGCTGCAGTGCAGCCTTATTCACATTAGCCAAGACAGTGAAGCAATCAAAATATCCAACAAGAGGTGAATGGATAAAGAAGAAGTGGTCCATGTACACAATGGAATATTAGCCATGGAAAACAATGAGCCATTGCTCTTTGAGGCACCACAAATGAGTCTGGAGATAATCACGAAACATGAGGTAACTCGGAAACCAAAGACCTGTATTCTATGATATCACTTATAGGCGTTATCTAATAACTGACACAAATGAATATATTTCCACAGAGAAAGACACTCACAGACTTAGAAAACAAACTATGCTCATCTAAAAGGAAAGGTGGGGGGAATGGATAAGTTAAGATTAGTGTTGCTATATGTATACAAACACATAGTATATACATATCTCAAAAAGACCGACCATCTAGCAAGGGAGGTGTGTGGAACCCTCTGTAACATTTTACATGGGAAGAGGATCTGTACTTGAATAGACATATATAATGTACAAATGAACCAGATTGTGTACACCTAGGACAGACAATATTCGAAGCTTTACCCCAATTAAAAAAAATTTTAAAACCAAGAAGAAATAATGAGACATAAACTTATGGGGGTTTCTCCAGGCACATTCCAATTTAATTTACAACCTAGGAACACGACTTCCAGAAAGGCTCTGCTGCCCTAGTACCCAGATTTGGGAGTGGAGAAATGCTGCCTACTTGAGGCCACTTCCCACAACAGCAGCTCTAAACCCATTGCTAATGGTCACTAAATATTCACCAAACTTGCAGTTCGGGAAATGACACCTGCTCTCTAAAAAAATTCTGAGGTGGAAAATCGACCAAAAATTTCAAAATAGGGCAACCTTCCAAGAAGACATTTTCAAGAGATATATTGTACTCCCAACTGTTTCCTTTTTTTTAACAGAAAAGAAAACGGTGGAGAAACATGATGAGTTTTACGAATTTTCAAAGACATGCAAACCCAAATTACAAAACCCTATCAGCATACAGCAGCCAGTAGGGCCATTAGCATAAAGGCAGCAAACAATAAATGCTAAATCGATTGTGGAGAAATGCATACCCTCGATTCTAAGGGGGACGTGGTAAGAGCCACTAATGAAAACACAAAGAAGGTGCTTTGAAAAGGGAAACACGGTGCTACCAGTCAATCAATCACACCCACTGCTGGGCCTATCAACTGAGAAAATGAGAATCAAAAAGTCACAGGCTGGCAATCCTGCACTCCAACAATATTTACCAGAGCCAACACTTGGAAGCAATGAAAATGTCCATCAACTGAGGAATGCGCAAAGTAGAAGTGGTCCACGTGCACACTGGGGAATTACTCCAATAAAAACTAAAAATTAAATTTAAAAATCCAACAAAAGTAAGGAGACATCAGCTTGTGTGGGTTTGTCCGGGCACACTCCACTCTAATTTATAACCGAGAAACACCGCAGGCCTCAGGGGCTTTTCCCTAGTTACCATGGTGGGGACATAGAAAGGCTGCCGCCCTCTGGCATTTACCTGCAAAAGCAGCTTTAAAGCCTGTGCTAATGGTCATTTCATAGGAACAAGTACTGCAGAACTGTAAATGAAACCTACCCTCAAAATGTCTTGAGGGAGGTAATGGCCAAAACATTTCAAAATGTGACACATACTTTAAGAGAACACTTTGAAGAACTAAGGGGTAATCACAGGTTGAAAAATAAAAAGGACATGCCTTAAAGCTCAATTTCAACGGATTATGAGGCACAGGCGAATTCAACCACAAAGAGGTATCAGCTCACACTTGTCAGAATAACCATCAGCAAGGAAACTACAAACAATAAATGCTGAAGGTGTTGTGGAGAAATGCATACCCTCAACTTCAAGTGGGACGTAACTTGAAAAGGGCCACGAATGAGAACAGAATGGAGGTGCCTTAAAAAGGTAAACATTGAGCTACCGTATGATCCAGCAGGCCCACTCCTCGACCTATAATCTAAGAAGAAAGAATTGGAAAGACACAGGCAGGCAAATCTGCATGGCACAGTATTACAATAGCCAAGATATGGAAGTAACCAAAAAGTCCACCAACAGATGGGTGGACAAAGAAGAACTCCTCCATGTACAGATGGAATATTCGCTAGTGAAAAAAATGAAACAATGCCATTTACAGCACCATACATGGGTCTAGACGTAATCACGCCACCTGTAGTAAGTGAGAAAGCAAAAGACACATATCCTATCATACCACTTTTAGGAGTTACTTAAAAATTGATACCAATGAAGATATTTCCACAGAGAAAGGCAATCACAGATTCATTAAAAAAACTGATGGTTCACCAAATAGAAAGGGATGAGGATTGGATACATTACCATATTGGGGTTAACAGAGATATACATACCATGTGAAATATATAATCACCAAAGACGTACGGAAGACCAGGAGAAGACTACTCAACATTGTGTCATAACCTACATGGGAAAAGGATGCGAGGAAGAATAGATACACGTATATGTGTGAAAGAACCACATCTTGCACACCTAGAACAAACAAACCATTGTAATCAAATTTGCTGGGATAAAAAATAAAAAGTAAATTACAATTATGAAAAAGAAGTAATGAGACATAAACATAAAGTGCTTTTTTCCTGGCACATTCCATTCGAATTTACAACCTAGAACACCACTTCCATTAAGGCTCTGTTTCCCCAGTTACCAAATTTGGTAAAGGAGAAATGCTGCCACCTTGTGGCCGTTTCCTGCAAGAGCAGCTTTAAACTCACAGCTAATGGTCACTTAAGATTCACAAGGACTCAGGGCTGTAAAGGACACCTGCCCTAAAAAATTGTGCTGAAGTAGGAAATGGACAAAAAAGTTCAAAACAGGCAAATGTTTCAAGAAGAGAGTATGAGGAGTTAAGTTTTACTCACGCTGTTTTAAAAAAAAAAGGAAAATGGATAAAAGCTCAACCTCAGGTAGTGTTAGACCCATGCAATCTAATCTACAAAAAGTTTCAACTTAGACCAGTCGACTGACCATCAGCAAAATGTCTACAAACAATAAATGCTGACGGGGTTTTTAAGAACTGTGTCCCCTCTACCTGCTGGTGAGACGTAAAGGGGTAACAGCCAATAATGAGAAGAGAAAGGAGCTGTGTTTAAAAGTAAAAATGGAGGTACCATTCAGTCCAGCAGGCGCACCATTGGACCTCTCACCTGAGAAGACAAGAATGGAGAAGACACAGGCCGCAAAAGCTGCAGTGCAGCCTTATTCACATTAGCCAAGACAGTGAAGCAATCAAAATATCCAACAAGAGGTGAATGGATAAAGAAGAAGTGGTCCATGTACACAATGGAATATTAGCCATGGAAAGCAATGAACCATTGCTCTTTGAGGCACCACAAATGAGTCTGGAGATAATCACGAAACATGAGGTAACTCGGAAACCAAAGACCTGTATTCTATGATATCACTTATAGGCGTTATCTAATAACTGACACAAATGAATATATTTCCACAGAGAAAGACACTCACAGACTTAGAAAACAAACTATGCTCATCTAAAAGGAAAGGTGGGGGGAATGGATAAGTTAAGATTAGTGTTGCTATATGTATACAAACACATAGTATATACATATCTCAAAAAGACCGACCATCTAGCAAGGGAGGTCTGTGGAACCCTCTGTAACATTTTACATGGGAAGAGGATCTGTACTTGAATAGACATATATAATGTACAAATGAACCAGATTGTGTACACCTAGGACAGACAATATTCGAAGCTTTACCCCAATTAAAAAAAATTTTAAAACCAAGAAGAAATAATGAGACATAAACTTATGGGGGTTTCTCCAGGCACATTCCAATTTAATTTACAACCTAGGAACACGACTTCCAGAAAGGCTCTGCTGCCCTAGTACCCAGATTTGGGAGTGGAGAAATGCTGCCTACTTGAGGCCACTTCCCACAACAGCAGCTCTAAACCCATTGCTAATGGTCACTAAATATTCACCAAACTTGCAGTTCGGGAAATGACACCTGCTCTCTAAAAAAATTCTGAGGTGGAAAATCGACCAAAAATTTCAAAATAGGGCAACCTTCCAAGAAGACATTTTCAAGAGATATATTGTACTCCCAACTGTTTCCTTTTTTTTAACAGAAAAGAAAACGGTGGAGAAACATGATGAGTTTTACGAATTTTCAAAGACATGCAAACCCAAATTACAAAACCCTATCAGCATACAGCAGCCAGTAGGGCCATTAGCATAAAGGCAGCAAACAATAAATGCTAAATCGATTGTGGAGAAATGCATACCCTCGATTCTAAGGGGGACGTGGTAAGAGCCACTAATGAAAACACAAAGAAGGTGCTTTGAAAAGGGAAACACGGTGCTACCAGTCAATCAATCACACCCACTGCTGGGCCTATCAACTGAGAAAATGAGAATCAAAAAGTCACAGGCTGGCAATCCTGCACTCCAACAATATTTACCAGAGCCAACACTTGGAAGCAATGAAAATGTCCATCAACTGAGGAATGCGCAAAGTAGAAGTGGTCCACGTGCACACTGGGGAATTACTCCAATAAAAACTAAAAATTAAATTTAAAAATCCAACAAAAGTAAGGAGACATCAGCTTGTGTGGGTTTGTCCGGGCACACTCCACTCTAATTTATAACCGAGAAACACCACAGGCCGCAAGGGCTTTTCCCTAGTTACCATGGTGGGGACATAGAAAGGCTGCCGCCCTCTGGCATTTACCTGCAAAAGCAGCTTTAAAGCCTGTGCTAATGGTCATTTCATAGGAACAAGTACTGCAGAACTGTAAATGAAACCTACCCTCAAAATGTCTTGAGGGAGGTAATGGCCAAAACATTTCAAAATGTGACACATACTTTAAGAGAACACTTTGAAGAACTAAGGGGTAATCACAGGTTGAAAAATAAAAAGGACATGCCTTAAAGCTCAATTTCAACGGATTATGAGGCACAGGCGAATTCAACCACAAAGAGGTATCAGCTCACACTTGTCAGAATAACCATCAGCAAGGAAACTACAAACAATAAATGCTGAAGGTGTTGTGGAGAAATGCATACCCTCAACTTCAAGTGGGACGTAACTTGAAAAGGGCCACGAATGAGAACAGAATGGAGGTGCCTTAAAAAGGTAAACATTGAGCTACCGTATGATCCAGCAGGCCCACTCCTCGACCTATAATCTAAGAAGAAAGAATTGGAAAGACACAGGCAGGCAAATCTGCATGGCACAGTATTACAATAGCCAAGATATGGAAGTAACCAAAAAGTCCACCAACAGATGGGTGGACAAAGAAGAACTCCTCCATGTACAGATGGAATATTCGCTAGTGAAAAAAATGAAACAATGCCATTTACAGCACCATACATGAGTCTAGACGTAATCACGCCACCTGTAGTAAGTGAGAAAGCAAAAGACACATATCTTATCATATCACTTTTAGGAGTTACTTAAAAATTGATACCAATGAAGATATTTCCACAGAGAAAGGCAATCACAGATTCATTAAAAAAACTGATGGTTCACCAAATAGAAAGGGATGAGGATAGGATACATTACCATATTGGGGTTAACAGAGATATACATACCATGTGAAATATATAATCACCAAAGACGTACGGAAGACCAGGAGAAGACTACTCAACATTGTGTCATAACCTACATGGGAAAAGGATGCGAGGAAGAATAGATACACGTATATGTGTGAAAGAACCACATCTTGCACACCTAGAACAAACAAACCATTGTAATCAAATTTGCTGGGATAAAAAATAAAAAGTAAATTACAATTATGAACAAGAAGTAATGAGACATAAACATAAAGTGCTTTTTTCCTGGCACATTCCATTCGAATTTACAACCTAGAACACCACTTCCATTAAGGCTCTGTTTCCCCAGTTACCAAATTTGGTAAAGGAGAAATGCTGCCACCTTGTGGCCGTTTCCTGCAAGAGCAGCTTTAAACTCACAGCTAATGGTCACTTAACATTCACAAGGACTCAGGGCTGTAAAGGACACCTGCCCTAAAAAATTGTGCTGAAGTAGGGAATGGAAAAAAAATTCAAAACAGGCAAATGTTTCAAGAAGAGAGTATGAGGAGTTAAGTTTTACTCACGCTCTTTTAAAAAAAAAAAAGGAAAATGGATAAAAGCTCAACCTCAGGGAGTGTTAGACCCATGCAATCTAATCTACAAAAAGTTTCAACTTAGACCAGTCGACTGACCATCAGCAAAATGTCCAGAAACAATAAATGCTGACGGGGTTTTTAAGAACTGTGTCCCCTCTACCTGCTGGTGAGACGTAAAGGGGTAACAGCCAATAATGAGAAGAGAAAGGAGCTGTGTTTAAAAGTAAAAATGGAGGTACCATTCAGTCCAGCAGGCGCACCATTGGACCTCTCACCTGAGAAAACAAGAATCGAGAAGACACAGGCCGCAAAAGCTGCAGTGCAGCCTTATTCACATTAGCCAAGACAGTGAAGCAATCAAAATATCCAACAAGAGGTGAATGGATAAAGAAGAAGTGGTCCATGTACACAATGGAATATTAGCCATGGAAAACAATGAGCCATTGCTCTTTGAGGCACCACAAATGAGTCTGGAGATAATCACGAAACATGAGGTAACTCGGAAACCAAAGACCTGTATTCTATGATATCACTTATAGGCGTTATCTAATAACTGACACAAATGAATATATTTCCACAGAGAAAGACACTCACAGACTTAGAAAACAAACTATGCTCATCTAAAAGGAAAGGTGGGGGGAATGGATAAGTTAAGATTAGTGTTGCTATATGTATACAAACACATAGTATATACATATCTCAAAAAGACCGACCATCTAGCAAGGGAGGTCTGTGGAACCCTCTGTAACATTTTACATGGGAAGAGGATCTGTACTTGAATAGACATATATAATGTACAAATGAACCAGATTGTGTACACCTAGGACAGACAATATTCGAAGCTTTACACCAATTAAAAAAAAATTTAAACCAAGAAGAAATAATGAGACATAAACTTATGGGGGTTTCTCCAGGCACATTCCAATTTAATTTACAACCTAGGAACACGACTTCCAGAAAGGCTCTGCTGCCCTAGTACCCAGATTTGGGAGTGGAGAAATGCTGCCTACTTGAGGCCACTTCCCACAACAGCAGCTTTAAACCCATTGCTAATGGTCACTAAATATTCACCAAACTTGCAGTTCGGGAAATGACACCTGCTCTCTAAAAAAATTCTGAGGTGGAAAATCGACCAAAAATTTCAAAATAGGGCAACCTTCCAAGAAGACATTTTCAAGAGATATATTGTACTCCCAACTGTTTCCTTTTTTTTAACAGAAAAGAAAACGGTGGAGAAACATGATGAGTTTTACGAATTTTCAAAGACATGCAAACCCAAATTACAAAACCCTATCAGCATACAGCAGCCAGTAGGGCCATTAGCATAAAGGCAGCAAAACAATAAATGCTAAATCGATTGTGGAGAAATGCATACCCTCGATTCTAAGGGGGACGTGGTAAGAGCCACTAATGAAAACACAAAGAAGGTGCTTTGAAAAGGGAAACACGGTGCTACCAGTCAATCAATCACACCCACTGCTGGGCCTATCAACTGAGAAAATGAGAATCAAAAAGTCACAGGCTGGCAATCCTGCACTCCAACAATATTTACCAGAGCCAACACTTGGAAGCAATGAAAATGTCCATCAACTGAGGAATGCGCAAAGTAGAAGTGGTCCACGTGCACACTGGGGAATTACTCCAATAAAAACTAAAAATTAAATTTAAAAATCCAACAAAAGTAAGGAGACATCAGCTTGTGTGGGTTTGTCCGGGCACACTCCACTCTAATTTATAACCGAGAAACACCACAGGCCGCAAGGGCTTTTCCCTAGTTACCATGGTGGGGGACATAGAAAGGCTGCCGCCCTCTGGCATTTACCTGCAAAAGCAGCTTTAAAGCCTGTGCTAATGGTCATTTCATAGGAACAAGTACTGCAGAACTGTAAATGAAACCTACCTCAAAATGTCTTGAGGGAGGTAATGCCAAAACATTTCAAAATGTGACACATACTTTAAGAGAACACTTTGAAGAACTAAGGGGTAATCACATGTTGAAAAATAAAAAGGACATGCCTTAAAGCTCAATTTCAACGGATTATGAGGCACAGGCGAATTCAACCACAAAGAGGTATCAGCTCACACTTGTCAGAATAACCATCAGCAAGGAAACTACAAACAATAAATGCTGAAGGTGTTGTGGAGAAATGCATACCCTCAACTTCAAGTGGGACGTAACTTGAAAAGGGCCACGAATGAGAACAGAATGGAGGTGCCTTAAAAAGGTAAACATTGAGCTACCGTATGATCCAGCAGGCCCACTCCTCGACCTATAATCTAAGAAGAAAGAATTGGAAAGACACAGGCAGGCAAATCTGCATGGCACAGTATTACAATAGCCAAGATATGGAAGTAACCAAAAAGTCCACCAACAGATGGGTGGACAAAGAAGAACTCCTCCATGTACAGATGGAATATTCGCTAGTGAAAAAAATGAAACAATGCCATTTACAGCACCATACATGGGTCTAGACGTAATCACGCCACCTGTAGTAAGTGAGAAAGCAAAAGACACATATCCTATCATACCACTTTTAGGAGTTACTTAAAAATTGATACCAATGAAGATATTTCCACAGAGAAAGGCAATCACAGATTCATTAAAAAACTGATGGTTCACCAAATAGAAAGGGATGAGGATTGGATACATTACCATATTGGGGTTAACAGAGATATACATACCATGTGAAATATATAATCACCAAAGACGTACGGAAGACCAGGAGAAGACTACTCAACATTGTGTCATAACCTACATGGGAAAAGGATGCGAGGAAGAATAGATACACGTATATGTGTGAAAGAACCACATCTTGCACACCTAGAACAAACAAACCATTGTAATCAAATTTGCTGGGATAAAAAATAAAAAGTAAATTACAATTATGAACAAGAAGTAATGAGACATAAACATAAAGTGCTTTTTTCCTGGCACATTCCATTCGAATTACAACCTAGAACACCACTTCCATTAAGGCTCTGTTTCCCCAGTTACCAAATTTGGTAAAGGAGAAATGCTGCCACCTTGTGGCCGTTTCCTGCAAGAGCAGCTTTAAACTCACAGCTAATGGTCACTTACATTCACAAGGACTCAGGGCTGTAAAGGACACCTGCCCTAAAAAATTGTGCTGAAGTAGGGAATGGAAAAAAAATTCAAAACAGGCAAATGTTTCAAGAAGAGAGTATGAGGAGTTAAGTTTTACTCACGCTCTTTTAAAAAAAAAAAGGAAAATGGATAAAAGCTCAACCTCAGGGAGTGTTAGACCCATGCAATCTAATCTACAAAAAGTTTCAACTTAGACCAGTCGACTGACCATCAGCAAAATGTCCAGAAACAATAAATGCTGACGGGGTTTTTAAGAACTGTGTCCCCTCTACCTGCTGGTGAGACGTAAAGGGGTAACAGCCAATAATGAGAAGAGAAAGGAGCTGTGTTTAAAAGTAAAAATGGAGGTACCATTCAGTCCAGCAGCGCACCATTGGACCTCTCACCTGAGAAAACAAGAATCGAGAAGACACAGGCCGCAAAAGCTGCAGTGCAGCCTTATTCACATTAGCCAAGACAGTGAAGCAATCAAAATATCCAACAAGAGGTGAATGGATAAAGAAGAAGTGGTCCATGTACACAATGGAATATTAGCCATGGAAAACAATGAGCCATTGCTCTTTGAGGCACCACAAATGAGTCTGGAGATAATCACGAAACATGAGGTAACTCGGAAACCAAAGACCTGTATTCTATGATATCACTTATAGGCGTTATCTAATAACTGACACAAATGAATATATTTCCACAGAGAAAGACACTCACAGACTTAGAAAACAAACTATGCTCATCTAAAAGGAAAGGTGGGGGGAATGGATAAGTTAAGATTAGTGTTGCTATATGTATACAAACACATAGTATATACATATCTCAAAAAGACCGACCATCTAGCAAGGGAGGTCTGTGGAACCCTCTGTAACATTTTACATGGGAAGAGGATCTGTACTTGAATAGACATATATAATGTACAAATGAACCAGATTGTGTACACCTAGGACAGACAATATTCGAAGCTTTACACCAATTAAAAAAAAAATTTAAAACCAAGAAGAAATAATGAGACATAAACTTATGGGGGTTTCTCCAGGCACATTCCAATTTAATTTACAACCTAGGAACACGACTTCCAGAAAGGCTCTGCTGCCCTAGTACCCAGATTTGGGAGTGGAGAAATGCTGCCTACTTGAGGCCACTTCCCACAACAGCAGCTTTAAACCCATTGCTAATGGTCACTAAATATTCACCAAACTTGCAGTTCGGGAAATGACACCTGCTCTCTAAAAAAATTCTGAGGTGGGAAAATCGACCAAAAATTTCAAAATAGGGCAACCTTCCAAGAAGACATTTTCAAGAGATATATTGTACTCCCAACTGTTTCCTTTTTTTTAACAGAAAAGAAAACGGTGGAGAAACATGATGAGTTTTACGAATTTTCAAAGACATGCAAACCCAAATTACAAAACCCTATCAGCATACAGCAGCCAGTAGGGCCATTAGCATAAAGGCAGCAAACAATAAATGCTAAATCGATTGTGGAGAAATGCATACCCTCGATTCTAAGGGGGACGTGGTAAGAGCCACTAATGAAAACACAAAGAAGGTGCTTTGAAAAGGGAAACACGGTGCTACCAGTCAATCAATCACACCCACTGCTGGGCCTATCAACTGAGAAAATGAGAATCAAAAAGTCACAGGCTGGCAATCCTGCACTCCAACAATATTTACCAGAGCCAACACTTGGAAGCAATGAAAATGTCCATCAACTGAGGAATGCGCAAAGTAGAAGTGGTCCACGTGCACACTGGGGAATTACTCCAATAAAAACTAAAAAATTAAATTTAAAAATCCAACAAAAGTAAGGAGACATCAGCTTGTGTGGGTTTGTCCGGGCACACTCCACTCTAATTTATAACCGAGAAACACCACAGGCCGCAGGGGCTTTTCCCTAGTTACCATGGTGGGGACATAGAAAGGCTGCCGCCCTCTGGCATTTACCTGCAAAAGCAGCTTTAAAGCCTGTGCTAATGGTCATTTCATAGGAACAAGTACTGCAGAACTGAAATGAAACCTACCCTCAAAATGTCTTGAGGGAGGTAATGGCCAAAACATTTCAAAATGTGACACATACTTTAAGAGAACACTTTGAAGAACTAAGGGGTAATCACAGGTTGAAAAATAAAAAGGACATGCCTTAAAGCTCAATTTCAACGGATTATGAGGCACAGGCGAATTCAACCACAAAGAGGTATCAGCTCACACTTGTCAGAATAACCATCAGCAAGGAAACTACAAACAATAAATGCTGAAGGTGTTGTGGAGAAATGCATACCCTCAACTTCAAGTGGGACGTAACTTGAAAAGGGCCACGAATGAGAACAGAATGGAGGTGCCTTAAAAAGGTAAACATTGAGCTACCGTATGATCCAGCAGGCCCACTCCTCGACCTATAATCTAAGAAGAAAGAATTGGAAAGACACAGGCAGGCAAATCTGCATGGCACAGTATTACAATAGCCAAGATATTGAAGTAACCAAAAAGTCCACCAACAGATGGGTGGACAAAGAAGAACTCCTCCATGTACAGATGGAATATTCGCTAGTGAAAAAAATGAAACAATGCCATTTACAGCACCATACATGGGTCTAGACGTAATCACGCCACCTGTAGTAAGTGAGAAAGCAAAAGGACACATATCCTATCATACCACTTTTAGGAGTTACTTAAAAATTGATACCCAATGAAGATATTTCCACAGAGAAAGGCAATCACAGATTCATTAAAAAACTGATGGTTCACCAAATAGAAAGGGATGAGGATTGGATACATTACCATATTGGGGTTAACAGAGATATACATACCATGTGAAATATATAATCACCAAAGACGTACGGAAGACCAGGAGAAGACTACTCAACATTGTGTCATAACCTACATGGGAACAGGATGCGAGGAAGAATAGATACACGTATATGTGTGAAAGAACCACATCTTGCACACCTAGAACAAACAAACCATTGTAATCAAATTTGCTGGGATAAAAAATAAAAAGTAAATTACAATTATGAAAAAGAAGTACTGTTAATGTTGACATAAACATAAAGTGCTTTTTTCCTGGCACATTCCATTCGAATTTACAACCTAGAACACCACTTCCATTAAGGCTCTGTTTCCCCAGTTACCAAATTTGGTAAAGGAGAAATGCTGCCACCTTGTGGCCGTTTCCTGCAAGAGCAGCTTTAAACTCACAGCTAATGGTCACTTAACATTCACAAGGACTCAGGGCTGTAAAGGACACCTGCCCTAAAAAATTGTGCTGAAGTAGGAAATGGACAAAAAAGTTCAAAACAGGCAAATGTTTCAAGAAGAGAGTATGAGGAGTTAAGTTTTACTCACGCTGTTTTAAAAAAAAAAGGAAAATGGATAAAAGCTCAACCTCAGGTAGTGTTAGACCCATGCAATCTAATCTACAAAAAGTTTCAACTTAGACCAGTCGACTGACCATCAGCAAAATGTCTACAAACAATAAATGCTGACGGGGTTTTTAAGAACTGTGTCCCCTCTACCTGCTGGTGAGACGTAAAGGGGTAACAGCCAATAATGAGAAGAGAAAGGAGCTGTGTTTAAAAGTAAAAATGGAGGTACCATTCAGTCCAGCAGGCGCACCATTGGACCTCTCACCTGAGAAGACAAGAATGGAGAAGACACAGGCCGCAAAAGCTGCAGTGCAGCCTTATTCACATTAGCCAAGACAGTGAAGCAATCAAAATATCCAACAAGAGGTGAATGGATAAAGAAGAAGTGGTCCATGTACACAATGGAATATTAGCCATGGAAAGCAATGAACCATTGCTCTTTGAGGCACCACAAATGAGTCTGGAGATAATCACGAAACATGAGGTAACTCGGAAACCAAAGACCTGTATTCTATGATATCACTTATAGGCGTTATCTAATAACTGACACAAATGAATATATTTCCACAGAGAAAGACACTCACAGACTTAGAAAACAAACTATGCTCATCTAAAAGGAAAGGTGGTCAACTAATCTATGACAAAGGAGGCAAAGATATACAATGGAGAAAAGACAGTCTCTTCAATAAGTGGTGCTGGGAAAACTGGACAGCTACATGTAAAAGAATGAAATTAGAATACTCCCTAACACCATACACAAAAATAAACTCAAAATGGATTAGAGACCTAAATATAAGACTGGACACTATAAAACTCTTAGAGGAAAACATAGGAAGAACACTCTTTGACATAAATCACAGCAAGATCTTTTTTGATCCACCTCCTAGAGTAATGGAAATAAAAACAAAAATAAACAAGTGGGACCTAATGAAACTTCAAAGCTTTTGCACAGCAAAGGAAACCATAAACAAGACGAAAAGACAACCCTCAGAATGGGAGAAAATATTTGCAAATGAATCAACGGACAAAGGATTAATCTCCAAAATATATAAACAGCTCATTCAGCTCAATATCAAAGAAACAAACACCCCAATCCAAAAATGGGCAGAAGACCTAAATAGACATTTCTCCAAAGAAGACATACAGACGGCCACGAAGCACATGAAAAGATGCTCAACATCACTAATTATTAGAGAAATGCAAATCAAAACTACAATGAGGTATCACCTCACTCCTGTTAGAATGGGCATCATCAGAAAATCTACAAACAACAAATGCTGGAGAGGGTGTGGAGAAAAGGGAACCCTCCTGCACTGTTGGTGGGAATGTAAATTGATACAGCCACTATGGAGAACAATATGGAGGTTCCTTAAAAAACTAAAAATAGAATTACCATATGACCCAGCAATCCCACTACTGGGCATATACCCAGAGAAAACCATAATTCAAAAAGACACATGCACCCGAATGTTCATTGCAGCACTATTTACAATAGCCAGGTCATGGAAGCAACCTAAATGCCCATCAGCAGACGAATGGATAAAGAAGATGTGGTACATATATACAATGGAATATTACTCAGCCATAAAAAGGAACGAAATTGAGTCATTTGTTGAGATGTGGATGGATTTAGAGACTGTCATACAGAGTGAAGTAAGTCAGAAAGAGAAAAACAAATATCGTATATTAATGCATGTATGTGGAACCTAGAAAAATGGTACAGATGAGCCAGTTTGCAGGGCAGAAGTTGAGACACAGATGTAGAGAATGGACATATGGACACCAAGGGGGAAAACTGCGGTGAGGTGGGGATGGTGGTGTGTTGAATTGGGCGATTGGGATTGACATGTATATACACTGATGTGTATAAAATTGATGCCTAATAAGAACCTGCAGTATAAAAAAAAAAACAAACAAAACAACTAATACTAAACTTTCATTGGGTTATTTGTATGGAAATATGTTAATATAAATGTTTCAGACATTACATGAAATTTCTAAAAATCTTATATTTGTATTTGTATGGAAATATGTATGGAAATATGTTAATATAAATGTTTCAGACATTACATGAAATTTCTAAAAATCTTATATGTTCTGGTATAATGTTATAAGTCATAATCCTAGTTATTACTTTAAAATGTATATCTCAGAAATAACTAATTTTCTTGTCAACTACATTATTATGAACTTTCATCAAATCTTTAACCGTGGTCATTTTTAAGTCTTTTGTCATTTACAGACAGTTCTGGGTGTACTCTGATGATTTTGCAAATATGTTCCTATAAAAGGGTTTCATCTTCAAGAAATTCATGGAAAAGACTCTGACAAGTACAGGTTTCTGGTAACTGACTGTACTGCTGAACTGAATGAATAAGCATTTTCAGAACTCTAATGAAAAACTGATGAACTCATAAAAGTGCTAACAAAAGATCAAGATGAAAAAGAAAATTAATTACATGGGACTGAGTGAACTGAGGAGGATGAGTATAATTTTTGTGACTTTCTGACTGAATTTAAAAAAAAAAAAATCCCACAAGGACTCAGAGGCAAAGAATATACAAATCAATTTTCACTGCAAAGTAAAGGAGCTGTTACAGTGGAGGATTACTGGACTGAATGTCAATATTATGACATAGTATGAGTGTGTTTCATGTTTGGTAATTGCAATCATTGTTGCTTTTGTTGTGGTCATCCATGTACAATGCTTGGTGTCAGTCTATTTATCTCTTGTAAAAATAAAATACAGTGTGTGTGTGTGAAAAATAAAATAAATAAATAAATAAATTAAAAAAAAAAAAAAAAAAAAAAAAAAAAAAAAAAAAAATAAAAGGAAAGGTGGGGGGAATGGATAAGTTAAGATTAGTGTTGCTATATGTATACAAACACATAGTATATACATATCTCAAAAAGACCGACCATCTAGCAAGGGAGGTCTGTGGAACCCTCTGTAACATTTTACATGGGAAGAGGATCTGTACTTGAATAGACATATATAATGTACAAATGAACCAGATTGTGTACACCTAGGACAGACAATATTCGAAGCTTTACACCAATTAAAAAAAAATTTAAAACCAAGAAGAAATAATGAGACATAAACTTATGGGGGTTTCTCCAGGCACATTCCAATTTAATTTACAACCTAGGAACACGACTTCCAGAAAGGCTCTGCTGCCCTAGTACCCAGATTTGGGAGTGGAGAAATGCTGCCTACTTGAGGCCACTTCCCACAACAGCAGCTTTAAACCCATTGCTAATGGTCACTAAATATTCACCAAACTTGCAGTTCGGGAAATGACACCTGCTCTCTAAAAAAATTCTGAGGTGGAAAATCGACCAAAAATTTCAAAATAGGGCAACCTTCCAAGAAGACATTTTCAAGAGATATATTGTACTCCCAACTGTTTCCTTTTTTTTAACAGAAAAGAAAACGGTGGAGAAACATGATGAGTTTTACGAATTTTCAAAGACATGCAAACCCAAATTACAAAACCCTATCAGCATACAGCAGCCAGTAGGGCCATTAGCATAAAGGCAGCAAACAATAAATGCTAAATCGATTGTGGAGAAATGCATACCCTCGATTCTAAGGGGGACGTGGTAAGAGCCACTAATGAAAACACAAAGAAGGTGCTTTGAAAAGGGAAACACGGTGCTACCAGTCAATCAATCACACCCACTGCTGGGCCTATCAACTGAGAAAATGAGAATCAAAAAGTCACAGGCTGGCAATCCTGCACTCCAACAATATTTACCAGAGCCAACACTTGGAAGCAATGAAAATGTCCATCAACTGAGGAATGCGCAAAGTAGAAGTGGTCCACGTGCACACTAGGGAATTACTCCAATAAAAACTAAAAATTAAATTTAAAAATCCAACAAAAGTAAGGAGACATCAGCTTGTGTGGGTTTGTCCGGGCACACTCCACTCTAATTTATAACCGAGAAACACCACAGGCCTCAGGGGCTTTTCCCTAGTTACCATGGTGGGGACATAGAAAGGCTGCCGCCCTCTGGCATTTACCTGCAAAAGCAGCTTTAAAGCCTGTGCTAATGGTCATTTCATAGGAACAAGTACTGCAGAACTGTAAATGAAACCTACCCTCAAAATGTCTTGAGGGAGGTAATGGCCAAAACATTTCAAAATGTGACACATACTTTAAGAGAACACTTTGAAGAACTAAGGGGTAATCACAGGTTGAAAAATAAAAAGGACATGCCTTAAAGCTCAATTTCAACGGATTATGAGGCACAGGCGAATTCAACCACAAAGAGGTATCAGCTCACACTTGTCAGAATAACCATCAGCAAGGAAACTACAAACAATAAATGCTGAAGGTGTTGTGGAGAAATGCATACCCTCAACTTCAAGTGGGACGTAACTTGAAAAGGGCCACGAATGAGAACAGAATGGAGGTGCCTTAAAAAGGTAAACATTGAGCTACCGTATGATCCAGCAGGCCCACTCCTCGACCTATAATCTAAGAAGAAAGAATTGGAAAGACACAGGCAGGCAAATCTGCATGGCACAGTATTACAATAGCCAAGATATGGAAGTAACCAAAAAGTCCACCAACAGATGGGTGGACAAAGAAGAACTCCTCCATGTACAGATGGAATATTCGCTAGTGAAAAAAATGAAACAATGCCATTTACAGCACCATACATGGGTCTAGACGTAATCACGCCACCTGTAGTAAGTGAGAAAGCAAAAGACACATATCCTATCATACCACTTTTAGGAGTTACTTAAAAATTGATACCAATGAAGATATTTCCACAGAGAAAGGCAATCACAGATTCATTAAAAAAACTGATGGTTCACCAAATAGAAAGGGATGAGGATTGGATACATTACCATATTGGGGTTAACAGAGATATACATACCATGTGAAATATATAATCACCAAAGACGTACGGAAGACCAGGAGAAGACTACTCAACATTGTGTCATAACCTACATGGGAAAAGGATGCGAGGAAGAATAGATACACGTATATGTGTGAAAGAACCACATCTTGCACACCTAGAACAAACAAACCATTGTAATCAAATTTGCTGGGATAAAAAATAAAAAGTAAATTACAATTATGAAAAAGAAGTAATGAGACATAAACATAAAGTGCTTTTTTCCTGGCACATTCCATTCGAATTTACAACCTAGAACACCACTTCCATTAAGGCTCTGTTTCCCCAGTTACCAAATTTGGTAAAGGAGAAATGCTGCCACCTTGTGGCCGTTTCCTGCAAGAGCAGCTTTAAACTCACAGCTAATGGTCACTTAACATTCACAAGGACTCAGGGCTGTAAAGGACACCTGCCCTAAAAAATTGTGCTGAAGTAGGAAATGGACAAAAAAGTTCAAAACAGGCAAATGTTTCAAGAAGAGAGTATGAGGAGTTAAGTTTTACTCACGCTGTTTTAAAAAAAAAAGGAAAATGGATAAAAGCTCAACCTCAGGTAGTGTTAGACCCATGCAATCTAATCTACAAAAAGTTTCAACTTAGACCAGTCGACTGACCATCAGCAAAATGTCTACAAACAATAAATGCTGACGGGGTTTTTAAGAACTGTGTCCCCTCTACCTGCTGGTGAGACGTAAAGGGGTAACAGCCAATAATGAGAAGAGAAAGGAGCTGTGTTTAAAAGTAAAAATGGAGGTACCATTCAGTCCAGCAGGCGCACCATTGGACCTCTCACCTGAGAAGACAAGAATGGAGAAGACACAGGCCGCAAAAGCTGCAGTGCAGCCTTATTCACATTAGCCAAGACAGTGAAGCAATCAAAATATCCAACAAGAGGTGAATGGATAAAGAAGAAGTGGTCCATGTACACAATGGAATATTAGCCATGGAAAGCAATGAACCATTGCTCTTTGAGGCACCACAAATGAGTCTGGAGATAATCACGAAACATGAGGTAACTCGGAAACCAAAGACCTGTATTCTATGATATCACTTATAGGCGTTATCTAATAACTGACACAAATGAATATATTTCCACAGAGAAAGACACTCACAGACTTAGAAAACAAACTATGCTCATCTAAAAGGAAAGGTGGGGGGAATGGATAAGTTAAGATTAGTGTTGCTATATGTATACAAACACATAATATATACATATCTCAAAAAGACCGACCATCTAGCAAGGGAGGTCTGTGGAACCCTCTGTAACATTTTACATGGGAAGAGGATCTGTACTTGAATAGACATATATAATGTACAAATGAACCAGATTGTGTACACCTAGGACAGACAATATTCGAAGCTTTACCCCAATTAAAAAAAATTTTAAAACCAAGAAGAAATAATGAGACATAAACTTATGGGGGTTTCTCCAGGCACATTCCAATTTAATTTACAACCTAGGAACACGACTTCCAGAAAGGCTCTGCTGCCCTAGTACCCAGATTTGGGAGTGGAGAAATGCTGCCTACTTGAGGCCACTTCCCACAACAGCAGCTCTAAACCCATTGCTAATGGTCACTAAATATTCACCAAACTTGCAGTTCGGGAAATGACACCTGCTCTCTAAAAAAATTCTGAGGTGGAAAATCGACCAAAAATTTCAAAATAGGGCAACCTTCCAAGAAGACATTTTCAAGAGATATATTGTACTCCCAACTGTTTCCTTTTTTTTAACAGAAAAGAAAACGGTGGAGAAACATGATGAGTTTTACGAATTTTCAAAGACATGCAAACCCAAATTACAAAACCCTATCAGCATACAGCAGCCAGTAGGGCCATTAGCATAAAGGCAGCAAACAATAAATGCTAAATCGATTGTGGAGAAATGCATACCCTCGATTCTAAGGGGGACGTGGTAAGAGCCACTAATGAAAACACAAAGAAGGTGCTTTGAAAAGGGAAACACGGTGCTACCAGTCAATCAATCACACCCACTGCTGGGCCTATCAACTGAGAAAATGAGAATCAAAAAGTCACAGGCTGGCAATCCTGCACTCCAACAATATTTACCAGAGCCAACACTTGGAAGCAATGAAAATGTCCATCAACTGAGGAATGCGCAAAGTAGAAGTGGTCCACGTGCACACTGGGGAATTACTCCAATAAAAACTAAAAATTAAATTTAAAAATCCAACAAAAGTAAGGAGACATCAGCTTGTGTGGGTTTGTCCGGGCACACTCCACTCTAATTTATAACCGAGAAACACCACAGGCCGCAAGGGCTTTTCCCTAGTTACCATGGTGGGGACATAGAAAGGCTGCCGCCCTCTGGCATTTACCTGCAAAAGCAGCTTTAAAGCCTGTGCTAATGGTCATTTCATAGGAACAAGTACTGCAGAACTGTAAATGAAACCTACCCTCAAAATGTCTTGAGGGAGGTAATGGCCAAAACATTTCAAAATGTGACACATACTTTAAGAGAACACTTTGAAGAACTAAGGGGTAATCACAGGTTGAAAAATAAAAAGGACATGCCTTAAAGCTCAATTTCAACGGATTATGAGGCACAGGCGAATTCAACCACAAAGAGGTATCAGCTCACACTTGTCAGAATAACCATCAGCAAGGAAACTACAAACAATAAATGCTGAAGGTGTTGTGGAGAAATGCATACCCTCAACTTCAAGTGGGACGTAACTTGAAAAGGGCCACGAATGAGAACAGAATGGAGGTGCCTTAAAAAGGTAAACATTGAGCTACCGTATGATCCAGCAGGCCCACTCCTCGACCTATAATCTAAGAAGAAAGAATTGGAAAGACACAGGCAGGCAAATCTGCATGGCACAGTATTACAATAGCCAAGATATGGAAGTAACCAAAAAGTCCACCAACAGATGGGTGGACAAAGAAGAACTCCTCCATGTACAGATGGAATATTCGCTAGTGAAAAAAATGAAACAATGCCATTTACAGCACCATACATGAGTCTAGACGTAATCACGCCACCTGTAGTAAGTGAGAAAGCAAAAGACACATATCTTATCATATCACTTTTAGGAGTTACTTAAAAATTGATACCAATGAAGATATTTCCACAGAGAAAGGCAATCACAGATTCATTAAAAAAACTGATGGTTCACCAAATAGAAAGGGATGAGGATAGGATACATTACCATATTGGGGTTAACAGAGATATACATACCATGTGAAATATATAATCACCAAAGACGTACGGAAGACCAGGAGAAGACTACTCAACATTGTGTCATAACCTACATGGGAAAAGGATGCGAGGAAGAATAGATACACGTATATGTGTGAAAGAACCACATCTTGCACACCTAGAACAAACAAACCATTGTAATCAAATTTGCTGGGATAAAAAATAAAAAGTAAATTACAATTATGAACAAGAAGTAATGAGACATAAACATAAAGTGCTTTTTTCCTGGCACATTCCATTCGAATTTACAACCTAGAACACCACTTCCATTAAGGCTCTGTTTCCCCAGTTACCAAATTTGGTAAAGGAGAAATGCTGCCACCTTGTGGCCGTTTCCTGCAAGAGCAGCTTTAAACTCACAGCTAATGGTCACTTAACATTCACAAGGACTCAGGGCTGTAAAAGACACCTGCCCTAAAAAATTGTGCTGAAGTAGGAAATGGACAAAAAAATTCAAAACAGGCAAATGTTTCAAGAAGAGAGTATGAGGAGTTAAGTTTTACTCACGCTCTTTTAAAAAAAAAGGAAAATGGATAAAAGCTCAACCTCAGGGAGTGTTAGACCCATGCAATCTAATCTACAAAAAGTTTCAACTTAGACCAGTCGACTGACCATCAGCAAAATGTCTACAAACAATAAATGCTGACGGGGTTTTTAAGAACTGTGTCCCCTCTACCTGCTGGTGAGACGTAAAGGGGTAACAGCCAATAATGAGAACAGAAAGGAGCTGTGTTTAAAAGTAAAAATGGAGGTACCATTCAATCCAGCAGGCGCACCATTGGACCTCTCACCTGAGAAGACAGGAATCGAGAAGACACAGGCCGCAAAAGTTGCATTGCAGCCTTTTTCAAAATAGCCAAGAGAGTGAAGCAATCAAAATATCCAACAAGAGGTGAATGGATAAAGAAGAAGTGGTCCATGTACACAATGGAATATTAGCCATGGAAAACAATGAACCATTGCTCTTTGAGGCACCACAAATGAGTCTGGAGATAATCACGAAACATGAGGTAACTCGGAAACCAAAGACCTGTATTCTATGATATCACTTATAGGCGTTATCTAATAACTGACACAAATGAATATATTTCCACAGAGAAAGACACTCACAGACTTAGAAAACAAATTATGCTCATCTAAAAGGAAAGGAGGCGGAATGGATAATTTAAGATTAGTGTTGCTCTATGTATACAAACACATAGTATATACATATCTCAAAAAGACCGACCATGTAGCAAGGGAGGTCTGTGGAACCCTCTGTAACATTTTACATGGGAAGAGGATCTGTACTTGAATAGACATATATAATGTACAAATGAACCAGATTGTGTACACCTAGGACAGACAATATTCGAAGCTTTACCCCAATTAAAAAAAAAAATTAAAACCAAGAAGAAATAATGAGACATAAACTTATGGGGGTTTCTCCAGGCACATTCCAATTTAATTTACAACCTAGGAACACGACTTCCAGAAAGGCTCTGCTGCCCTAGTACCCAGATTTGGGAGTGGAGAAATGCTGCCTGCTTGAGGTCACTTCCCACAACAGCAGGTTTAAACCCATTGCTAAAGGTCACTAAATATTCACCAAACTTGCAGTTCGGGAAATGACTCCTGCTCTCTAAAAAAATTCTGGGGTGGAAAATCGACCAAAAATTTCAAAATAGGGCAACCTTCCAAGAAGAAAATTTCAAGAGATATATTGTACTCCCAACTGTTTCCTTTTTTTTAACAGAAAAGTAAACGGTGGAGAAAAATGATGAGTTTTACGAATTTTCAAAGACATGCAAACCCAAATTACAAAACCCTATCAGCACACAGCAGCCAGTAGGGCCATTAGCATAAATGCAGCAAACAATAAGTGCTAAATCGATTGTGGAGAAATGCATACCCTCATTTCTAAGGGGGACGTGGTAAGAGCCACTAATGAAAACACAAAGAAGGTGCTTTGAAAAGGGAAACACGGTGCTACCAGTCAATCAATCACACCCACTGCTGGGCCTATCACCTGAGAAAATGAGAATCAAAAAGTCACAGGCTGGCAATCCTGCACTCCAACAATATTTACCACAGCCAACACTTGGAAGCAATGAAAATGTCCATCAACTGAGGAATGCGCAAAGTAGAAGTGGTCCACGTGCACAATGGGGAACTACTCCAATAAAAACTAAAAATTAAATTTAAAAATCCAACAAAAGTAAGGAGACATCAGCTTGTGTGGGTTTGTCCGGGCACACTCCACTCTAATTTATAACCGAGAAACACCACAGGCCGCAAGGGCTTTTCCCTAGTTACCATGGTGGGGACATAGAAAGGCTGCCGCCCTCTGGCATTTACCTGCAAAAGCAGCTTTAAAGCCTGTGCTAATGGTCATTTCATAGGAACAAGTACTGCAGAACTGTAAATGAAACCTACCCTCAAAATGTCTTGAGGGAGGTAATGGCCAAAACATTTCAAAATGTGACACATACTTTAAGAGAACACTTTGAAGAACTAAGGGGTAATCACAGGTTGAAAAATAAAAAGGACATGCCTTAAAGCTCAATTTCAACGGATTATGAGGCACAGGCGAATTCAACCACAAAGAGGTATCAGCTCACACTTGTCAGAATAACCATCAGCAAGGAAACTACAAACAATAAATGCTGAAGGTGTTGTGGAGAAATGCGTACCCTCAACTTCATGTGGGACGTAACTTGAAAAGGGCCACGAATGAGAACAGAATGGAGGTGCCTTAAAAAGGTAAACATTGAGCTACCGTATGATCCAGCAGGCCCACTCCTCGACCTATAATCTAAGAAGAAAGAATTGGAAAGACACAGGCAGGCAAATCTGCATGGCACAGTATTACAATAGCCAAGATATGGAAGTAACCAAAAAGTCCACCAACAGATGGGTGGACAAAGAAGAACTCCTCCATGTACAGATGGAATATTCGCTAGTGAAAAAAATGAAACAATGCCATTTACAGCACCATACATGAGTCTAGACGTAATCACGCCACCTGTAGTAAGTGAGAAAGCAAAAGACACATATCCTATCATATCACTTTTAGGAGTTACTTAAAAATTGATACCAATGAAGATATTTCCACAGAGAAAGGCAATCACAGATTCATTAAAAAAACTGATGGTTCACCAAATAGAAAGGGATGAGGATTGGATACATTACCATATTGGGGTTAACAGAGATATACATACCATGTGAAATATATAATCACCAAAGACGTAAGGAAGACCAGGAGAAGACTACTCAACATTGTGTCATAACCTACATGGGAAAAGGATGCGAGGAAGAATAGATACACGTATATGTGTGAAAGAACCATATCTTGCACACCTAGAACAAACAAACCATTGTAATCAAATTTGCTGGGATAAAAAATAAAAAGTAAATTACAATTATGAACAAGAAGTAATGAGACATAAACATAAAGTGCTTTTTCCCTGGCACATTCCATTCGAATTTACAACCTAGAACACCACTTCCATTAAGGCTCTGTTTCCCCAGTTACCAAATTTGGTAAAGGAGAAATGCGGCCACCTTGTGGCCTTTTCCTGCAAGAGCAGCTTTAAACTCACAGCTAATGGTCACTTAACATTCACAAGGACTCAGGGCTGTAAAGGACACCTGCCCTAAAAAATTGTGCTGAAGTAGGGAATGGACAAAAAAATTCAAAACAGGCAAATGTTTCAAGAAGAGAGTATGACGAATTAAGTTTTACTCACGCTCTTTTAAAAAAAAAAAGGAAAATGGAAAAAAGCTCAACCTCAGGGAGTGTTAAACCCATGCAATCTAATCTACAAAAAGTTTCAACTTAGACCAGTCGACTGACCATCAGCAAAATGTCCAGAAACAATAAATGCTGACGGGGTTTTTAAGAACTGTGTCCCCTCTACCTGCTGGTGAGACGTAAAGGGGTAACAGCCAATAATGAGAAGAGAAAGGAGCTGTGTTTAAAAGTAAAAATGGAGGTACCATTCAGTCCAGCAGGCGCACCATTGGACCTCTCACCTGAGAAGACAAGAATCGAGAAGACACAGGCCGCAAAAGCTGCAGTGCAGCCTTATTCACATTAGCCAAGACAGTGAAGCAATCAAAATATCCAACAAGAGGTGAATGGATAAAGAAGAAGTGGTCCATGTACACAATGGAATATTAGCCATGGAAAACAATGAACCATTGCTCTTTGAGGCACCACAAATGAGTCTGGAGATAATCACGAAACATGAGGTAACTCGGAAACCAAAGACCTGTATTCTATGATATCACTTATAGGCGTTATCTAATAACTGACACAAATTAATATATTTCCACAGAGAAAGACACTCACAGACTTAGAAAACAAACTATGCTCATCTAAAAGGAAAGGTGGGGGGAATGGATAAGTTAAGATTAGTGTTGCTATATGTATACAAACACATAGTATATACATATCTCAAAAAGACCGACCATCTAGCAAGGGAGGTCTGTGGAACCCTCTGTAACATTTTACATGGGAAGAGGATCTGTACTTGAATAGACATATATAATGTACAAATGAACCAGATTGTGTACACCTAGGACAGACAATATTCGAAGCTTTACCCCAATTAAAAAAAATTTTAAAACCAAGAAGAAATAATGAGACATAAACTTATGGGGGTTTCTCCAGGCACATTCCAATTTAATTTACAACCTAGGAACACGACTTCCAGAAAGGCTCTGCTGCCCTAGTACCCAGATTTGGGAGTGGAGAAATGCTGCCTACTTGAGGCCACTTCCCACAACAGCAGCTTTAAACCCATTGCTAATGGTCACTAAATATTCACCAAACTTGCAGTTCGGGAAATGACACCTGCTCTCTAAAAAAATTCTGAGGTGGAAAATCGACCAAAAATTTCAAAATAGGGCAACCTTCCAAGAAGACATTTTCAAGAGATATATTGTACTCCCAACTGTTTCCTTTTTTTTTAACAGAAAAGAAAACGGTGGAGAAACATGATGAGTTTTACGAATTTTCAAAGACATGCAAACACAAATTACAAAACCCTATCAGCATACAGCAGCCAGTAGGGCCATTAGCATAAAGGCAGCAAACAATAAATGCTAAATCGATTGTGGAGAAATGCATACCCTCGATTCTAAGGGGGACGTGGTAAGAGCCACTAATGAAAACACAAAGAAGGTGCTTTGAAAAGGGAAACACGGTGCTACCAGTCAATCAATCACACCCACTGCTGGGCCTATCACCTGAGAAAATGAGAATCAAAAAGTCACAGGCCGGCAATCCTGCACTCCAACAATATTTACCAGAGCCAACACTTGGAAGCAATGAAAATGTCCATCAACTGAGGAATGCGCAAAGTAGAAGTGGTCCACGTGCACACTGGGGAATTACTCCAATAAAAACTAAAAATTAAATTAAAAATCCAACAAAAGTAAGGAGACATCAGCTTGTGTGCGTTTGTCCGGGCACACTCCACTCTAATTTATAACCGAGAAACACCACAGGCCGCAAGGGCTTTTCCCTAGTTACCATGGTGGGGACATAGAAAGGCTGCCGCCCTCTGGCATTTACCTGCAAAAGCAGCTTTAAAGCCTGTGCTAATGGTCATTTCATAGGAACAAGTACTGCAGAACTGTAAATGAAACCTACCCTCAAAATGTCTTGAGGGAGGTAATGGCCAAAACATTTCAAAATGTGACACATACTTTAAGAGAACACTTTGAAGAACTAAGGGGTAATCACAAGTTGAAAAATAAAAAGGACATGCCTTAAAGCTCAATTTCAACGGATTATGAGGCACAGGCGAATTCAACCACAAAGAGGTATCAGCTCACACTTGTCAGAATAACCATCAGCAAGGAAACTACAAACAATAAATGCTGAAGGTGTTGTGGAGAAATGCATACCCTCAACTTCAAGTGGGACGTAACTTGAAAAGGGCCACGAATGAGAACAGAATGGAGGTGCCTTAAAAAGGTAAACATTGAGCTACCGTATGATCCAGCAGGCCCACACCTCGACCTATAATCTAAGAAGAAAGAATTGGAAAGACACAGGCAGGCAAATCTGCATGGCACAGTATTACAATAGCAAAGATATGGAAGTAACCAAAAAGTCCACCAACAGATGGGTGGACAAAGAAGAACTCCTCCATGTACAGATGGAATATTCGCTAGTGAAAAAAATGAAACAATGCCATTTACAGCACCATACATGAGTCTAGACGTAATCACGCCACCTGTAGTAAGTGAGAAAGCAAAAGACACATATCCTATCATATCACTTTTAGGAGTTACTTAAAAATTGATACCAATGAAGATATTTCCACAGAGAAAGGCAATCACAGATTCATTAAAAAAACTGATGGTTCACCAAATAGAAAGGGATGAGGATTGGATACATTACCATATTGGGGTTAACAGAGATATACATACCATGTGAAATATATAATCACCAAAGACGTACGGAAGACCAGGAGAAGACTACTCAACACTGTGTCATAACCTACATGGGAAAAGGATGCGAGGAAGAATAGATACACGTATATGTGTGAAAGAACCACATCTTGCACACCTAGAACAAACAAACCATTGTAATCAAATTTGCTGGGATAAAAAATAAAAAGTAAATTACACTTATGAACAAGAAGTAATGAGACATAAACATAAAGTGCATTTTCCCTGGCACATTCCATTCGAATTTACAACCTAGAACACCACTTCCATTAAGGCTCTGTTTCCCCAGTTACCAAATTTGGTAAAGGAGAAATGCTGCCACCTTGTGGCCGTTTCCTGCAAGAGCAGCTTTAAACTCACAGCTAAAGGTCACTTAACATTCACAAGGACTCAGGGCTGTAAAGGACACCTGCCCTAAAAAATTGTGCTGAAGTAGGGAATGGACAAAAAAATTCAAAACAGGCAAATGTTTCAAGATGAGAGTATGAAGAGTTAAGTTTTACTCACCCTCTTTTAAAAAAAAAGGAAAATGGATAAAAGCTCAACCTCAGGGAGTGTTAGACCCATGCAATCTAATCTACAAAAAGTTTCAACTTAGACCAGTCGACTGACCATCAGCAAAATGTCTACAAACAATAAATGCTGACGGGGTTTTTAAGAACTGTGTCCCCTCTACCTGCTGGTGAGACGTAAAGGGGTAACAGCCAATAATGAGAACAGAAAGGAGCTGTGTTTAAAAGTAAAAATGGAGGTACCATTCAGTCCAGCAGGCGCACCATTGGACCTCTCACCTGAGAAGACAAGAATCGAGAAGACACAGGCCGCAAAAGCTGCAGTGCAGCGTTATTCACAATAGCCAAGACAGTGAAGCAATCAAAATATCCAACAAGAGGTGAATGGATAAAGAAGAAGTGGTCCATGTACACAATGGAATATTAGCCATGGAAAACAATGAACCATTGCTCTTTGAGGCACCACAAATGAGTCTGGAGATAATCACGAAACATGAGGTAACTCGGAAACCAAAGACCTGTATTCTATGATATCACTTATAGGCGTTTTCTAATAACTGACACAAATGAATATATTTCCACAGAGAAAGACACTCACAGACTTAGAAAACAAACTATGCTCATCTAAAAGGAAAGGTGGGGGGAATGGATAAGTTAAGATTAGTGTTGCTATATGTATACAAACACATAGTATATACATATCTCAAAAAGACCGACCATCTAGCAAGGGAGATCTGTGGAACCCTCTGTAACATTTTACATGGGAAGAGGATCTGTACTTGAATAGACATATATAATGTACAAATGAACCAGATTGTGTACACCTAGGACAGACAATATTCGAAGCTTTACCCCAATTAAAAAAAAAAATTAAAACCAAGAAGAAATAATGAGACATAAACTTATGGGGGTTTCTCCAGGCACATTCCAATTTAATTTACAACCTAGGAACACGACTTCCAGAAAGGCTCTGCTGCCCTACTACCCAGATTTGGGAGTGGAGAAATGCTGCCTGCTTGAGGCCACTTCCCACAACAGCAGCTTTAAACCCATTGCTAAGGGTCACTAAATATTCACCAAACTTGCAGTTCGGGAAATGACACCTGCTCTCTAAAAAAATTCTGAGGTGGAAAATCGACCAAAAATTTCAAAATAGGGCAACCTTCCAAGAAGACAATTTCAAGAGATATATTGTACTCACAATTGTTTCCCTTTTTTTAACAGAAAAGAAAACGGTGGAGAAAAATGATGAGTTTTATGAATTTTCAAAGGCATGCAAACCCAAATTACAAAACCCTATCAGCACACAGCAGGCAGTAGGGCCATTAGCATAAATGCAGCAAACAATAAATGCTAAATCGATTGTGGAGAAATGCATACACTCGATTCTAAGGGGGACGTGGTAAGAGCCATTAATGAAAACACAAAGAAGGTGCTTTGAAAAGGGAAACACGGTCCTACCAGTCAATCAGTCACACCCACTGCTGGGCCTATCACCTGAGAAAATGAGAATCAAAAAGTCACAGGCTGGCAATCCTGCACTCCAACAATATTTACCATAGCCAACACTTAGAAGCAATGAAAATGTCCATCAACCGAGGAATGCGCAAAGTAGAAGTGGTCCACGTGCACACTGGGAAATTACTCCAATAAAAACTAAAAATTAAATTTAAAAATCCCACAAAAGTAAGGAGACATGAGCTTGTGTGGGTTTGTCCGGGCACACTCCACTCTAATTTATAACCGAGAAACACCACAGGCCACAAGGGCTTTTCCCTAGTTACCATGGTCGGGACATAGAAAGGCTGCCGCCCTCTGGCATTTACCTGCAAAAGCAGCTTTAAAGCCTGTGCTAATGGTCATTTCATAGGAACAAGTACTGCAGAACTGTAAATGAAACCTGCCCTCAAAATGTCTTGAGGAAGGTAATGGCCAAAACATTTCAAAATGTGACACATACTTTAAGAGAACACTTTGAAGAACTAAGGGGTAATCACAGGGTGAAAAATAAAAAGGACATGCCTTAAAGCTCAATTTCAACGGATTATGAGGCACATGCGAATTCAACCACAAAGAGGTACCAGCTCACACTTGTCAGAATAACCATCAGCAAGGAAACTACAAACAATAAATGCTGAAGGTGTTGTGGAGAAATGCATACCCCCAACTTCAAGTGGGACGTAACTTGGAAAGGGCCACGAATGAGAACAGAATGGAGGTGCCTTAAAAAGGTACACATTGAGATACCATATGATCCAGCAGGCCCACTCCTCGACCTATAATCTAAGAAGAAAGAATTGGAAAGACACAGGCAGGCAAATCTGCATGGCACAGTATTACAATAGCCAAGATATGGAAGTAACCAAAAAGTCCACCAACAGATGGGTGGACAAAGAAGAACTCCTCCATGTACAGATGGAATATTCGCTAGTGAAAAAAATGAAACAATGCCATGTGCAGCACCATAGATGAGTCTAGACATAATCACGCCGCCTGTAGTAAGTGAGAAAGCAAAAGACACATATCCTATCATATCACTTTTAGGAGTTACTTAAAAATTGATACCAATGAAGATATTTCCACAGAGAAAGGCAATCACAGATTCATTAAAAAAATCTTATGGTTTACCAAATAGAAAGGGATGAGGATTGGATACATTACCATTTTGGGGTTAACAGAGATAAACAAACCATGTGAAATATATAATCACCAAAGACGTACGGAAGACCAGGAGAAGACTACTCAACATTGTGTCATAACCTACATGGGAAAAGGATGCGAGGAAGGATACACGTATATGTGTGAAAGAACCACATCTTGCACACCTAGAACAAACAAACCATTGTAATCAAATTTGCTGGGATAAAAAATAAAAAGTAAATTACAATTATGAACAAGAAGTAATGAGACATAAACATAAAGTGCTTTTTTCCTGGCACATTCCATTCGAATTTCAACCTAGAACACCACTTCCATTAAGGCCCTTTTTCCCCAGTTACCAAATTTGGTAAAGGAGAAATGCTGCCACCTTGTGGCCGTTTCCTGCAGGAGCAGCTTTAAACTCACAGCTAATGGTCACTTAACATTCACAAGGACTCAGGGCTGTAAAGGACACCTGCCCTAAAAAATTGTGCTGAAGTAGGGAATGGACAAAACAATTCAAAACAGGCAAATGTTTCAAGATGAGAGTATGAAGAGTTAAGTTTTACTCACGCTCTTTAAAAAAAAAAGGAAAATGGATAAAAGCTCAACCTCAGGGAGTGTTAGACCCATGCAATCTAATCTACAAAAAGTTTCAACTTAGACCAGTCGACTGACCATCAGCAAAATGTCTACAAACAATAAATGCTGACGGGGTTTTTAAGAACTGTGTCCCCTCTACCTGCTGGTGAGACGTAAAGGGGTAACAGCCAATAATGAGAACAGAAAGGAGCTGTGTTTAAAAGTATAAATGGAGGTACCATTCAATCCAGCAGGCGCACCATTGAACTCTCACCTGAGAAGACAAGAATCGAGAAGACACAGGCCGCAAAAGCTGCAGTGCAGCCTTATTCACAATACCCAAGACAGTGAAGCAATCAAAATATCCAACAAGAGGTGAATGGATAAAGAAGAAGTGGTCCATGTACACAATGGAATATTAGCCATGGAAAACAATGAACCATTGCTCTTTGAGGCACCACAAATGAGTCTGGAGATAATCACGAAACATGAGGTAACTCGGAAACCAAAGACCTGTATTCTATGATATCACTTATAGGCGTTATCTAATAACTGACACAAATGAATATATTTCCACAGAGAAAGACACTCACAGACTTAGAAAACAAACTATGCTCATCTAAAAGGAAAGGAGGGGGAATGGATAAGTTAAGATTAGTGTTGCTCTATGTATACAAACACATAGTATATACATATCTCAAAAAGACCGACCATGGAGCAAGGGAGGTCTGTGGAACCCTCTGTAACATTTTACAAGGGAAGAGGATCTGTACTTGAATAGACATATATAATGTACAAATGAACCAGATTGTGTAC
The DNA here is from genome assembly GCF_028021215.1 of Eschrichtius robustus. Classification (NCBI taxonomy): domain Eukaryota; kingdom Metazoa; phylum Chordata; class Mammalia; order Artiodactyla; family Eschrichtiidae; genus Eschrichtius; species Eschrichtius robustus. Next base: position 74,518,105 of record NC_090832.1, on the reverse strand, counting down.
ACCTAGGACAAACAATATTCGAAGCTTTACCCCAATTAAAAAAAAAATTAAAACCAAGAAGAAATAATGAGACATAAACTTATGGGGGTTTCTCCATGCACATTCCAATTTAATTTACGACCTAGGAACACGACTTCCAGAAAGGCTCTGCTGCCCTAGTACCCAGATTTGGGAGTGGAGAAATGCTGCCTGCTAGAGGCCACTTCCCACAGCAGCAGCTTTAAACCCATTGCTAAAGGTCACTAAATATTCACCAAACTTGCAGTTCGGGAAATGACACCTGCTCTCTAAAAAAATTCTGGGGTGGAAAATCGACCAAAAATGTCAAAATAGGGCAACCTTCTAAGAATATAGTTTCAAGAGATATATTGTACTCCCAATTGTTTCCTTTTTTTTAAACAGAAAAGAAAACGGTGGAGAAAAATGATGAGTTTTATGAATTTTCAAAGACATGCAAACCCAAATTACAAAACCCTATCAGCACACAGCAGCCAGTAGGGCCATTAGCATAAATGCAGCAAACAATAAATGCTAAATCGATTGTGGAGAAATGCATACCCTCGATTCTAAGGGGGACGTGGTAAGAGCCACTAATGAAAACACAAAGAAGGTGCTCTGAAAAGGGAAACACGGTGCTACCAGTCAATCAGTCACACCCACTGCTGGGCCTATCACCTGAGAAAATGAGAATCAAAAAGTCACATGCTGGCAATCCTGCACTCCAACAATATTTACCATAGCCAACACTTGGAAGCAATGAAAATGTCCATCAACCGAGGAATGCGCAAAGTAGAAGTGGTCCACGTGCACACTGGGAAATTACTCCAATAAAAACTAAAAATTAAATTTAAAAATCCCACAAAAGTAAGGAGACATGAACTTGTGTGGGTTTGTCCGGGCACACTCCACTCTAATTTATAACCGAGAAACACCACAGGCCACAAGGGCTTTTCCCTAGTTACCATGGTGGGGGCATAGAAAGGCTGCCGCCCTCTGGCATTTACCTGCAAAAGCAGCTTTAAAGCCTGTGCTAATGGTCATTTCATAGGAACAAGTACTGCAGAACTGTAAATGAAACCTGCCCTCAAAATGTCTTGAGGGAGGTAATGGCCAAAACATTTCAAAATGTGACACATACTTTAAGAGAACACTTTGAAGAACTAAGGGATAATCACAGGGTGAAAAATAAAAAGGACATGCCTTAAAGGTCAATTTCAACGGATTATGAGGCACAGGCGAATTCAACCACAAAGAGGTATCAGCTCACACTTGTCAGAATAACCATCAGCAAGGAAACTACAAACAATAAATGCTGAAGGTGTTGTGGAGAAATGCATACCCTCAACTTCAAGTGGGACGTAACTTGAAAAGGGCCACGAATGAGAACAGAATGGAGGTGCCTTAAAAAGGTAAACATTGAGCTACCGTATGATCCAGCAGGCCCACTCCTCGACCTATAATCTAAGAAGAGAGAATTGGAAAGACACAGGCAGGCAAATCTGCATGGCACAGTATTACAATAGCCAAGATATGGAAGTAACCAAAAAGTCCACCAACAGATGGGTGGACAAAGAAGAACTCCTCCATGTACAGATGGAATATTCGCTAGTGAAAAAAATGAAACAATGCCATTTGCAGCACCATACATGAGTCTATACATAATCACGCAACCTGTAGTAAGTGAGAAAGCAAAAGACACATATCCTATCATATCACTTTTAGGAGTTACTTAAAAATTGATACCAATGAAGATATTTCCACAGAGAAACGCAATCACAGATTCATTAAAAAAAATCTTATGGTTCACCAAATAGAAAGGGATGAGGATTGGATACATTACCATTTTGGGGTTAACAGAGATATACAAACCATGTGAAATATATAATCACCAAAGACGTACGGAAGACCAGGAGAAGACTACTCAACATTGTGTCATAACCTACATGGGAAAAGGATGCGAGGAAGAATAGATACACGTATATGTGTGAAAGAACCACATCTTCCACACCTAGAACAAAAAAACCATTGTAATCAAATTTGCTGGGATAAAAAATAAAAAGTAAATTACAATTATGAACAAGAAGTAATGAGACATAAACATAAAGTGCTTTTTTCCTGGCACATTCCATTCGAATTTACAACCTAGAACACCACTTCCATTAAGGCTCTGTTTCCCCAGTTACCAAATTTGGTAAAGGAGAAATGCTGCCACCTTGTGGCCGTTTCCTGCAAGAGCAGCTTTAAACTCACAGCTAATGGTCACTTAACATTCACAAGGACTCAGGGCTGTAAAGGACACCTGCCCTAAATAATTGTGCTGAAGTAGGGAATGGACAAAAAAATTCAAAACAGGCAAATGTTTGAAGAAGAGAGTATGAAGAGTTAAGTTTTACTCACGCCCTTTTAAAAAAAAAAGGAAAATGGATAAAAGCTCAACCTCAGGGAGTGTTAGACCCATGCAAACTAATCTACAAAAAGTTTCAACTTAGACCAGTCGACTGACCATCAGCAAAATGTCTACAAACAATAAATGCTGATGGGGTTTTTAAGCACTGTGTCCCCTCTACCTGCTGGTGAGACGTAAAGGGGTAACAGCCAATAATGAGAACAGAAAGGAGCTGTGTTTAAAAGTAAAAATGGAGGTACCATTCAGTCCAGCAGGCGCACCATTGGACCTCTCACCTGAGAAGACAAGAATCGAGAAGACACAGGCCACAAAAGCTGCAGTGCAGCCTTATTCACAATAGCCAAGACAGTGAAGCAATGAAAATGTCCAACAACAGGTGAATGGATAAAGAAGAAGTGGTCCATGTACACAATGGAATATTAGCCATGGTAAACAATGAACCATTGCTCTTTGAGGCACCACAAATGAGTCTGGAGATAATCACGAAACATGAGGTAACTCGGAAACCAAAGACCTGTATTCTATGATATCACTTATAGGCGTTATCTAATAACTGACACAAATGAATAGATTTCCACAGAGAAAGACACTCACAGACTTAGAAAACAAACTATGCTCATCTAAAAGGAAAGGTGGGGGGAATGGATAAGTTAAGATTAGTGTTGCTCTATGTATACAAACACATAGTATATACATATCTCCAAAAGACCGACCATGTAGCAAGGGAGGTCTGTGGAACCCTCTGTAACATTTTACATGGGAAGAGGATCTGTACTTGAATAGACAAATATAATGTACAAATGAACCAGATTGTGTACACCTAGGACAGACAATATTCGAAGCTTTACCCCAATTAAAAAAAAAAATTAAAACCAAGAAGAAACAAAGAGACATAAACTTATGGGGGTTTCTCCATGCACATTCCAATTTAATTTACAACCTAGGAACACGACTTCCAGAAAGGCTCTGCTGCCCTAGTACCCAGATTTGGGAGTGGAGAAATGCTGCCTGCTTGAGGCCACATCCCACAACAGCAGCTTTAAACCCATTGCTAAAGGTCACTAAATATTCACCAAACTTGCAGTTCGGGAAATGACACCTGCTCTCTAAAAAAATTCTGGGGTGGAAAATCGACCAAAATTTTCAAAATAGGGCAACCTTCCAAGAAGAAAATTTCAAGAGATATATTGTACTCCCAACTGTTTCCTTCTTCTTAACAGAAAAGTAAACGGTGGAGAAAAATGATGAGTTTTACGAATTTTCAAAGATATGCAAACCCAAATTACAAAACCCTATCAGCACACAGCAGCCAGTAGGGCCATTAGCATACATGCTGCAAACAATAAATGCTAAATCGATTGTGGAGAAATGCATACCCTCGATTCTAAGGGGGACGTGGTAAGAGCCACTAATGAAAACACAAAGAAGGTGCTCTGAAAAGGGAAACACGGTGCTACCAGTCAATCAGTCACACCCACTGCTGGGCCTATCAACTGAGAAAATGAGAATCAAAAAGTCACAGGCTGGCAATCCTGCACTCCAACAATATTTACCATAGCCAACACTTGGAAGCAATGAAAATGTCCATCAACCGAGGAATGCGCAAAGTAGAAGTGGTCCACGTACAAAGTGGGAAATTACTCCAATAAAAATTAAGATTAAATTTAAAAATCCAACAAAAGTAAGTAGACATCAGCTTGTGTGGGTTTGTCCGGGCACACTCCACTCTAATTTATAACCGAGAAACACCACAGGCCGCAAGGGCTTTTCCCTAGTTACCATGGTGGGGACATACAAAGGCTGCCGCCCTCTGGCATTTACCTGCAAAAGCAGCTTTAAAGCCTGTGCTAATGGTCATTTCATAGGAACAAGTACTGCAGAACTGTAAATGAAACCTGCCCTCAAAATGTCTTGAGGGAGGTAATGGCCAAAACATTTCAAAATGTGACACATACTTTAAGAGAACACTTTGAAGAACTAAGGGGTAATCACAGGGTGAAAAATAAAAAGGACATGCCTTAAAGCTCAATTTCACCGGATTATGAGGCACATGGTAATTCAACCACAAAGAGGTATCAGCTCACACTTGTCAGAATAACCATCAGCAAGGAAACTACAAACAATAAATGCTGAAGGTGTTATGGAGAAATGCATACCCTCAACTTCAAGTGGGACGTAACTTGAAAAGGGCCACGAATGACAGCATAATGGAGGTGCCTTAAAAAGGTAAACATTGAGATACCATATGATCCAGCAGGCCCACTCTTCGACCTATAATCTAAGAAGAAAGAATTGGAAAGACACAGGCAGGCAAATCTGCATGGCACATTATTACAATAGCCAGGATATGGAAGTAACCAAAAAGTCCACCAACAGATGGGTGGACAAAGAAGAACTCCTCCATGTACAGATGGAATATTCGCTAGTGAAAAAAATGAAACAATGCCATTTGCAGCACCATACATGAGTCTAGACGTAATCAGGCCACCTGTAGTAAGTGAGAAAGCAAAAGACACATATCCTATCATATCACTTTTAGGAGTTACTTAAAAATTGATACCAATGAAGATATTTCCACAGAGAAAGGCAATCACAGATTCATTAAAAAACTTATGGTTCACCAAATAGAAAGGGATGAGTATTGGATACATTACCATATTGCGGTTAACAGAGATATACAAACCATATGAAATATATAACCACCAAAGACGTACGGAAGACCAGGAGAAGACTACTCAACATTATGTCATAACCCTACATGGGAAAAGGATGTGAGGAAGAATAGATACATGTATATGTGTGAAAGAACCACATCTTGCACACCTAGAACAAACAAACCATTGTAATCAAATTTGCTGGGATAAAAAATAAAAGTAAATTACAAATATGAACAAGAAGTAATGAGACATAAACTTAAAGGACTTTTTCCTGGCACATTCCATTCTAATATACAACCTAGGAAACCACTTCGATTAAGGCTCTGTTTCCCTAGTAACCATATTTGGTAAAGGAGAAATGCTGCCACCTTGTGGCCGTTTCTTGCAAGAGCAGCTTTAAACTCACAGCTAATGGTCACTTAACATTCACAAGGACTCAGGGCTGTAAAGGACACTTGCTCTAAAAATTTGTGCTGAAGTAGGGAATGGACAAAAAAATTCAAAACAGGCAAATGTTTCAAGAAGAGATTATGAAGAGTTATGTGTTACTCACAATCTTTTTTCAAAAAAGGAAAATGGATAAAAGCTCAACCTCAGGGAGTGTTAGACGCATGCAATCTAATCTACAAAAAGTTTCAACTTAGACCAGTCGACTGACCATCAGCAAAAAGTCCACAAACAATAAATCCTGAAGGGGTTTTAGAGAACTGTGTACCCTCTACCTGCTGGTGAGACGTAAAGGGGTAACAGCCAATAATGAGAACAGAAAGGAGCTGTGTTTAAAAGTAAAAACGGACGTACCATTCAATCCAGCAGGCGCACCATTGGACCTCTCACCTGAGAAGACAAGAATCGAGAAGACACAGGCCGCAAAAGCTGCAGTGCAGCCTTATTCACAATAGCCAAGACAGTGAAGCAAGCAAAATGTCCAACACCAGGTGAATGGTTAAAGAAGAAGTGGTCCATGTACACAATGGAATATTAGCCATGGAAAACAATGAACCATTGCTCTTTGAGGCACCACAAATGAGTCTGGAGATAATCACGAATAATGAGGTAACACGGAAACCAAAGACCTGTATTCTATGATATCACTTATAGGCGTTATGTAATAACTGAACACAAATGAATATATTTCCACAGAGAAAGACACTCACAGACTACGAAAACAAACTATGCTCATCTAAAAGGAAAGGTGGGGGGAATGGATAAATTAAGATTAGTGTTGCTATATCTATACAAACACATATTATATACATATCTCAAAAAGACCGACCATGTAGCAAGTGAGGTCTGTGGAACCCTGTGTAACATTTTACATGGGAAGAGGATCTGTACTTGCATAGACATATATAATGTACAAATGAACCAGATTGTGTACACCTAGGACAAACAATATTCTAGCTTTACCCCAATTAAAACACTTTTAAAAACCAAGAAGAAATAATGACACATAAACGTATGGGGGTTTCGCCATGCACATTCCAATGTAATTTACAACCTTGGAACACGACTTCCAGAAAGGCTCTGCTGGCCTAGTACCCAGATTTGGGAATGGAGAAATGCTGCCTCTTTGCGGCCACTTCCCACAACAGCAGCTTTAAACCCATTGCTAAAGGTCACTAAATATTCACCAAACTTGCAGTTCGGGAAATGACACCTGCTCTCTAAAAAAACTCTGGGGTGAAAAACGACCAAAAAATTTAAAAGAGGGCAACCTTCCAAGAAGACAATTTCAAGAGTTATATTGTACTCCCAATTGTTTCCTTTTTTTAAGAGAAAAGAAAAAGGCGGAGAAAAATTGTCAGTTTTACGAATTTTCAAAGACATGCAAACCCAAGTTACAAAACCCTATCAGCTCACAGCTGGCAGAAGGGCCATTAGCATAAATGCTGCAAACAATAAACGCTGAAGTGATTGTGGAGAAATCCGTACCCTCGATTCTAAGGGGGACGTGGTAAGTGCCACTAATGAAAACACAAAGAAGGTGCTTTGAAAAGGGAAACACGGTGCTACCAGTCAATCACACCCACTGCTGGGCCTATCACCTGTGAAAATGAGAATCAAAAAGTCACAGGCTGGCAATCCTGCACTCCAACAATATTTACCATAGCCAACGCTTGGAAGCAATGAAAATGTCCATCAACCGAGGAATGCACAAAGTAGAAGTGGTCCACGTACACGGTGGAAAATTACTCCAATAAAAAATAAAAATTAAATTTAAAAATCCAACAAAAGTAAGGAGACATCAGCTTGTGTTGGTTTGTCCTGGCACACTCCACTCTAATTTATAACCGAGAAACACCACAGGCCGCAAGGGCTTTTCCCTATTTACCAGGGTGGGGAACATAGAAAGGCTGCCACCGTCTGTCAGTTACCTGCAACAGCAGCTTTAAAGTCTGAGCTAACGATCATTTCCTAGGAACAAGTACTGCAGGACTGTAAATGAAACCTGCCCTCAAAATGTCTTGAGGGAGGTAATGGCCAAAACATGTCAAAATTTGATACATACTTTAAGAGAACACTTTGAAGAACTCAGGGGTAATCACAGCTTGAAAAATAAAAGGGACATGCCTTAAAGCTGAATTTCAACGGATTATGAGGCAGATGCGAATTCAACCACAAAGAGGTATCAGCTCACACTTGTCAAAATAACCATCCGCAAGAATAGTACAAACAATAAATGCTGAAGTTGTTGTGGAGGAATGCATACCCTCAACTTTAAGTGGGAAGTAACTTGGAAATAGCCACTAAAGAGAACAGAATGAAGGTGCCTTATAAATGTTAACATTGAGCTACCATATGACCCAGCAATCCCACTACTGGGTATACACCCAGAGAAAACCATAATTCAAAAATACACATGCACCCGAATGTTTATTACAGCACTATTTACAATAGCCAGGTCATGGAAGCAACCTAAATGCCCATCAACAGACGAATGGATAAAGAAGTTGTGGTACATATATAGAATGGAATATTACTCAGCCACAAAAAGGAACCAAATTGAGTCATTAGTTGAGACGTGGATGGATCTAGAGACTGTCATACAGAGTGAAGTAAGTCAGAAAGAGAAAAACAAATATCGTATATTAACGCAGGTATGTGGAACCTAGAAAATTGGTACAGATGAGCCAGTTTGCAGGGCAGAAGTTGAGACACAGATGTAGAGCACAGACATATGGACACCAAGGGAGGGAAAATGCGGTGGGGTGGGGATGGTGTTGTGCTGAATTGGGCGATTGGGATTGACATGTATACACTGATGTGTATAAAATTGATGACTGATAAGAACCTGCAGTATAAAAAAAGAAACAAAACAACTAATACTAAACTTTCATTCGGTTATTTGTATGGAAGTATGTTAATATAAATGTTTCAGACATTACATGAACTTTCTAAGAATCTTATATGTTCTGGTATAATGTTAAAATTCATAATCCTAGTTATTACTTTAAAATGTATATCTCAGAAATAACTAATTTTCTTGTCAACTGCATTATTATAAACTTTCATCAAATCTTTAACCGTGGTCATTTTTAAGTCTTTTGTCATTTACAGACAGTTCTGGGTGTACTCTGATGCTTTTGCAAATATGTTCCTATAAAAGGGTTTCACCTTCATGAAATTCATGGAAAAGACTCTGACAAGTACAGTTTTCTGGTAACTCTACTGTACTGCTGAACTGAATGAATAAGCATTTTCAGAACTCTAATGATAAAACTAATGAACTCATAAAAGTGCTAACAAAAGATCAAGATGAAAAAAAATTAATTACATGGGACTGAGTGAACTGATGACGATAAGTATAATTTTTGTTACTTTCCGTTTGAATTAAAAAAAATCCCACAAGGACTCAGAGGCAAACAATATACAAATCAATTTTCACTGCAAAGTAAAGCAGCTGCTACAGTGAAGGATTACTGGACTGAATGTCAATATTATGACATAGTATGAGTGTGTTTCATGTTTGGTAATTGCAATCACTGTTGCTTTTGTTGTGATCATCCATGTACAATGCTTGATGTCAGTCTATTTATCTCTTATAAAAATAAAATACAGTGTGTGTGTTTGGAAAAAAAAAAACGAATAACAACTAATGAGACATAAACTTATGGGGATTTCTCCTGGCAAACTCCATTCTAATTTACAACCTATGACAACGACTTCCAGAAAGGCTCTGCTGCCCTAGTACCTAGATTGGGGAATGGCGAAATGCTGCCTCCTTTTGGCCGTTTCCCACAAAAGAAGCTTTAAACCCACTGCAAAGGGTCACTAAATATTCACCAACTTGCAGTTCTGTAAATGACACCTGCCCTCCAAAAAAATTCTGGGGTCAAAAATCGAACAAAAAATTCAAAAAGGGCAACCTTTGAAGAAGATAATTTCAAGAGGTATATTGTGCTCACAGATTTTTCTTTTGATAAAAGAAAAAGATGTGGAAAAATGATGAATTTTAGGAATTTTGAAAGATATGCAAACCCAAATTACAAATACCTATCAGATCACAGCAGTCAGAATGGCCATCAGCAAAAATGGTGCAAACAATAAATGCTGAAGCGATTGTGGAGAAATGCGTACCCTCGGTTCTAAGGGCGACGTTGTAAAAGCCACTAATAAAAACACATTGGAGGTGCTTTGAAAAAGTAAACACTGAGTGACCAGTCCATCAATCACAACCACTGCTGGCCCTATCACCAGAGAAAATGAGAATCAAAAAGTCACAGGCTGGCAATCCTGCACTCCAGCAATATTTACCATAGGCAACACTTGGAAGCAACGAAAATGTCCATCAACAGAGGAATGCACCAAGAAGTGGTCCATGTACAAAATAGAATATTAACTCCAATAATAAATATAAATTAAATTTAAAAATCCAACAAAAGTAAAGAGACATCAGCTTTTGTGTGTTTACCTGGGCACATTCTACTCTAATTTACAACCGAGGAACACCACTGGACGTAAAGTCTGTTTCCCTAGTATCAGTGTGGGGAATGTAGAAAGGTAGCAGCCCTGTGGCCGTTACCTGCAAAAGCAGTTTAAAGCCTGTGCTAATGGTCACTTCATATGAACAAGTACTGTAGGGCTGAAAATGAAACCTGCCTTCAAAATGTCTTGAGGGAGGTAATGGCCAAAACATTTCAAAATTTGGCACATACTTTAAGAAACCACTTTGAAGAACTAAGCTGTAATTACAGCTTGAAAAATAAAAAAGACTTGCCTTAAAGCTCAATTGCAACGGAATATGAGACACATGCAAATTCAACCGTAAAGAGGTGTCAGCTCACACCCGTCAGAATAACCATCAGCAAAAACTACAAAGAATAAATGCTGAAGGTGCTGTGGAGAAATGCATACCCTCAACTTTAAGTGGGACGTAACCTGGAAAGAGCCACTAATGATAACAGAATGGAGGTACCTTTAAAAGGTAAACACTGAGCTACCATATGACCTAGCAGACCTATTCCTGGACCTATAACCGACGAAGACAGAATTGGAAGGGCACAGGCAGGCAAATCTGCAATGCATACTATTACAATAGCCTATATATGGAAGTAACCAAAAAGTCCACTGACAAATGGGTGGACAAATAAGAACTGCTACATGTACAGATGGAATATGAGCTAGTGAAAAAATGAAACAATGCCATTTGCAGCACCATAGATGAGTCTAGAGGTAATCACACAACTTGTAGTAAGTGAGAAAGTGAAAGACATATATCCTATCATATCAGACATAGGTGTTACCTAAAAATTGATACAAACGAAGATATTTCCACAGAGAAAGGCAATCACAGATTCATTAAAGAAACTAATGGTTCACCAGATGGAAAGGTGTGAGGATTGGATACATTACCATATTGAGGTTAACAGAGACATACAAACACATGTGAAATATATAATCACCAAAGACCTACAGAATACCAAGAGAAGACTACTCTACATTGTGTCATAACCTACATGGGAAAAGGATCCGAAGAAGAATAGATATATGTATATGTGTGAAAGAACCACATCTTGCACACCTAGAACAAACAAAACATTGTAATCAAGTTTGCTGTGATAAAAAATAAAAATTAACTTAAAAATACGAACAAGAAGTAATGAGACATAAACTTAAAGGGCTTTTTCCTGGCACATTCCATTCTAATTTGCAACCTAGACCACCACTTCCAGTAAGGTTCTGTTGCCATAGTAACCAGATTTGGTAAAGGAGAAATGCTGCCGCCTTGTGGCCGTTTCCCGCAAGAGCGGCTTTAAACCCACAGCTAATGGTCACTTAAAATTCACAAGGACTCAGGGCTGTAAAGGACACCTGCCGTCAAAAATTGTGCTGAGGTAGGGAACGGACAAAAAAATTTAATACAGGCAAATTTTTCAATAAAATACTATGAAGAGGTAAGTATTACTCACTGTCTTTAAAAAAAGGAGAATGGATTAAGGCTCAACCTGAGGAATTATTAGACTCATGCAGTCTAATCAACAAAAAGGTTTCCAATCACACCAGTCGACTGACCATCAGCAAAAAGTCTACAAACCATAAATGCTGATGCGGTTGTAGAGAATTGTGTATCCTCTAGCTGCTGGTGAGATGCAAAGTGGTTAACAGCCAGTAATGAGAACAGAAAAGAGCTGCGTTTAAAAGTAAAAATTTAGGTACCATTCAATCCAGCAGGCGCACCACTGGACCTCTCACCTGAGAAGACAAGTATCGAGAAGACACAGGTTGCAAAAGCTGCAGGGCAGCATTATTCACAATAGCCAAGGCAGTGAAGCGATAAAAATGTCCATCAACAAGTGAATGGATATAGAATAAGTGGTCCAGGTACACAATGGAATATTAGCCATGGAAAACAATGAAACCCTGCTCTTTGAGGCACCACAAATGAGCCTGGAGATAATCACAAATCATGAGGTAAGTCGGAAAGCAAAAGACTTATATCCTATGATATCACTTACAGGCGTTATCTAATAACTGACAGAAATGAACACAATTCACAGAGAAATACACTCACAAACTTAGAAAACCAACTTTGCTCATCTAAAGGGAAAGGTGGGGGGAATGGATAAATGAAGATTAGTGTTACTATATGATATGGATATGATCCAAATACATATTATATACATATTACAAAAAGACCGACCATATAACAAGGGAGGTCTACAGAACACTCTGTAATAATTTACATGGGAAGAGGATATCTACATAAATAGATATAAATAATGTGTAAATGAACCAGAGTGTGTACACCTTGGACAAACAACATTCTAACCATTACCCTGATTTAAAAAATTAAAACAATGAAAAAGAATTAATCAGACATAAACTTATGGGGCGTTTTCCAGCCCATTCCATTCAAATTTACAACCTAGGAAAACGACTTCCAGAACGGCTCTGCTGCCCTAGTAACCAGATTTGTTAATGGAGAAATGCTGCTGCCTTGTGTCCGTTTCGAACAACAGCAGCTTAAACCTAATGCTATTGGTCCCTAAATATTCACACTCATTGCAGGCCTGTAAATGACACCTACATTTCAAAACAATCCTGGGGTTGAAAATTGACCAAAAAATTCAGAAGAGGGCAACGTTCCAGGAAGACACTTTCAAGACGGATATTGTACTCACACTTTTCTTTTTTCTTTTAACAGAAAAGAAAAAGGCGTGGAAAAATGATGAATTTTAGAATATTTAACGACATGCATACCCATATTACAAATACCTATCGGCTCACAGCAGTCAGAATGGCCATTAGCAAAAATGCTGCAAAAAATAAATGCTGAAGGGATTGTGGAGAAATGCATACCCTCGGCTGTAAGGGGGGGCATGTTAAGAGTCACTAATGAAAACACAATGTAGGTTCTTTGAAAAGGGAAACATTGAGCTACCAGTCAATCAATCAAAACCACTGCTGGACCTATCACCTGAGAAAATGAGAATCAAAAAGTCACAGGCTGGCAATCCTTCACTCCAGCAATATTTACCATAGCCAACACTTGGAAGCAATGAAAATGTCCATCAACCGAGGAATGCACCAAGAAGAAGTGGTCCATGTACACAATGGAATATTACTCCAATACTAAATATAAATTAAATTTAAAAAAAAAACAAACAAAAGTAAGGAGACATCAGCATTTGTGGGTTTATCCGGGCACATTGCACTCTAATTTATAACGGAGGAACACCACAGGCCGGAAGGTCTGTTTCCCTAGTTACCAGAGTGGGGAACGTAGAAAGGCTGCCGCCCTCTGGCCATTACCTGCAAAAGCAGCTTTAAAGCCTGTGCTAATGGTCACTTCATATGAACAAGTAATGCAGGGCTGTAAATGAAAACTGCCCTCAAAATGTCTCGAGGGAGGTAATGGCCAAAAATTTTCAAAATGTGACACATACTTTAAGAAAACACCTTGAAGAACTAAGCTGTAATCACTGTTTGATAAATAAAAAGGACATGCTTTAAAGCTCAATTTCAACAGATTATGGGACACATGCAAATTCAACCACAAAGGGGTATCAGCTCACACCTGTCAGAATAACCTTCAGCAAGAAAACTACAAACAATAAATACTGAAGGTGTTTTGGAGAAATGCATACCCTCAACTTTAAGTTGGACGTAACCTGGAAAGAGCCACTAATGAGAACTGAATTGTGGTGCCTTTAAAACGTACACACTGAGTTACCATATGATACAGCAAGCCCACTCCTTGGACTATAACATAAGAAGATAGAACTGGAAAGACACAGGCAAGCAAATGTGTATTGCAGCAGTATTACAATAGCCAAGACATGGAGACAACCAAAAAGTCCATCAAGAGGTGCATGGCCAAAGAAGAACTGGTACACGTACAGATGGAATATTAGCCAGGGAAAAAAATAAAACAATGCCATTTGCAGCACCATGTATGATTCTTGAGGTAATCAGGCAAATTGTACTAAGTCAGAACGCAAAAGACACATATCCTATAATATCACTTATAGGTCTTAGCTAAAAATTGATACCAATGAAGATATTTCCACAGAGAAATGCAATCACAGATTCACTAAACTAACTTATGGTTCACCAAATGGAAAGGTGTGAGGATTGGACACATTAGGATATTGGAGTTAACATAGATATAGAAACAAATGTGAAATGTGTAATCACCAAAGACCTACGTAATACCAAAAGAAGATTACTCAACATTGTATCATAACCTACATGGGAAAATGATCCAAAGAAGAATAGATATATGTATATGTTTAAAAGAACCACATCTTGCACACCTAGAAGAAACAAAACATTTTAATCAAATTTGCTGTGATAAAAAATAAAAATTAAATTAAAAAAAGAACAAGAAGTAATGAGAAATAAACTTAAGGGGCTTTTTGCTGGCACATTGCATTCTAATTTACAACCAGAACATGACTTCCATTAAGGCTTTGTCATCACTAATAAAGCAGCTTTATAATCAATGTTGAAGGTAGCTTAAAAGAAGTCTCACTAATTATTGATAGTATCAAGAAAACAAAGAAAAGTAAAAATCTCACTGCAAAAAGTATACATAGAGTAAGTCAAGGTAGATCAAACACTTATTAAACTTCTGTAAAGAATAAAAGACAACAGTAGTATGTTTTTTTAAAAAGAGAGGGCCCAAATAAATCTGAAATGAAAGAGATGATATTACAACAGACCCCACAGAAATACAAAGTATCCTAAGATACACACAGGGTAACTCAGGGCTCAGATTGGACAGAGCCCACTCTCCAGTCCCCTGTACGTGACTTACAGGAGCCTCAGGAACTGAGGAGGGGGTCCCTGAGGAGAGGCTCAAGATAGAATATGGTAGGCATTAACATGGCTCCATTCACCTTAAACATGCCTGAACTACATTCACACGAGATGATTTTGTCCTGTATGTACATCGACACCTCTAGTTTGGAACTGCAGATCTTTGGCTTCACCACCTCTACTGAGAGCATTAGCTTCACCTGCTGTGGACCGTCTCCTATAGGATTTCTAGAACCACAAAGCATCGAAGCTTCACAGGACCCAGAGTCTGTGCGACTCCACGCAGAGTCTCAGAGTCTCAACTCCACTCAGATACTCCACTCTTGGAGGGCACACACAAAGTAGTGAGCACATCAGAACCCAGGGGAAGGAGCAGTGACCCCATAGGAGGATGAGCAGAACTACCTGATAGTTTTAGAGGGTCTCCTGCAGAGGCAGGTGGTAGCTGTGGGTGTGGCTCACCGTGAGGACAACGACACTGGCAGCAGAAGTTCTGGGAAATACTCCTTGGTGTGAGCCCTCCCAGAGTCCGCCATTAACCCCACCAAGAGCAAGGTAGGCTCCAGTGCTGGGTCACCTCAGGTGAAACTACCAACAGGGAGGGAACCCAGCCCCATGCATCAGCAGATAAGTGGATTAAACTTTTTATTAAAGTTTTATTTAATCTGCAGACAAGCAGATTAAAGCTTTGCCCACCAAAGCAACACCCAGCTCTACCCACCACCAGTCCCTCCCATCAGGAAGCTTGCACAAGCCTCTAAGATAGACTCATCCACTGGAGAGCAGACAGCAGAAGCAAGAAGAACTACAATTCTGCAGCCTGTGGAAGGAAAACCACATTCACAGAAAGATAGACAAAATGAAAAGGCAGAGGACTTTATACCAGATTAAGGAACAAGATAAAACCCTAGGGAAAAAAACGAAATGAGGTGGAGATAGGGAACCTTCCAGAAAAAGAATTCAGAATAATGATAGTGAACATGATCCAAGACCTTGGCAAAAGAATGGAGGCAAAGATCGAGAAGATGCAAGAAATGCTTAACAAAGATCTAGAAGAATTAAGGAGCAAACACCTAGAAGAATTAAAGAACAAACAAACAGAGGTGAACAATATAATAACTGAAATGAAAAATACACTAGAAGGAATCAGTAGCAGAATAACTGTGGCAGAAGAATGGATAAGTGACCTGGAAGACAGAAAAGTGGAAATCACTGCCATGGAACAGAATAAAGAAAAAGAATGAAAATAAATGAAGACACCCTAAGAGTCCTCTGGGACAACATTAAACGCAACAACATTCACATCATAGGGGTCCCAGAAGGAGAAGAGAGAGAGAAAGGACCCGAGAATACATTTGAAGAGATTATAGTCGAAAACTTCCTAGCATGGGAAAAGAAATAGCCACCCAAGTCCAGGAAGTGCAGAGAGTCCCAGTCAGGATAAATCAAAGGAGAAAAATGCCAAGACACATAGTAACCAAATTGACAAAAATTGAAGACAAAGAAAAATTATTGAAAGCAACAAGGGAAAAATGACAAATAACATACAAGGGAACTCCCATAAGGATAACAGCTGATTTCTCAGCAGAAAATCTACAAGCCAGAAGGGAGTGGCATAAATTTAAAGTGATGAAAGGGAAGAACCTACAACCAAGAGTACTCCACCCAGCAAGGATATCATTCAGATTTGACAGAGAAATCATAAGCCCTACAGACAAGCAAAAGCTAAGAGAATTCAGCACCATGAAACCAGCTCTACACCAAATGCTAAAGGAACTTCTCTAAGTGGGAAACACAAGAGAAGAAAAGGACCCACCAAGACAAACCCATAACAATTAAGAAAATAGTAATAGGAACATACATATCAATAATTACCTTAAACGTGAATGGACTAAATGTTCCAACCAAAAGACACAGGCTCTCTGAATGGATACAAAAACAAGACCCATATATATGCTGTCTACAAGAGACCCATTTCAGACCTAGGGACACATACAGACTGAAAGTGAGGCGATGGAAAAATATATTCTATGCAAATGAAAATCAAAAGAAAGCTGGAGTAGCAATACTCATATCAGATAAAATAGACTTTAAAATAAAGAATGTTACAAGAGACAATGAAAGACACTGCATAATGGTCAAGGGATCAATCCAAGAAGAAGATATAACAATTATAAATATATATGTGCCCAACATAGGAGCACCTCAATACATAAGGCAACTGCTAACAGCTATAAAAGAGGAAATCAACAGTAACACAATAATAGCAGGGGACTTTAACAGCTCACTTACACCAGTGGAGATCATCCAGACAGAAAATTAATAAGGAAACACAAGCTTTAAATGACACAATAGACCAGATATAGTTAATTGATATTTATAGGACATTCCATTCAAAAACAGCAGATTACACGTTCTTCTCAACTGCACACGGGACATTCTCCAGGATAGATCACATCTTGGGTCACAAATAAAGCCTCAGTAAATTTAAGAAAACTGAAATCATATCAAGCAGCTGTTCCGACCACAATGCTATGAGATTAGAAATCAATAACAGGGACAAAACCGTAAAAAACACAAACACATGGAGGCTAAACAATACGTTACTAAATAACCAAGAGATCACTGAAGAAATCAAAGAGGAAATCAAAAACTACCTAGAGACAAATGACAACAAAAACACAATGATCCAAAACCTATGGGATGCAGCAAAAGCAGTTCTAAGAGGGAAGTTTATAGCAAAACAAGCCTACCTCAAGAAACAAGAAAAATCTCAAATAAACAATCTATCCTTACACCTAGAGGAACTAGAGAAAGAAGAACAAAACCCAAAGTTAGTAGAATGAAAGAAATCATAAAGATCAAAGCAGAAATAAATGAAATAGAAGCAAAGAAAATGAAAGCAAAGATCAATAAAACTAAAAGCCGGTTCTTTGAGAAGATAAACAAAAATGATAAACCTTTAGCCAGACTCAAGAAAAAGAGGGAGAGGAATCAAATCAACAAAATTAGAAGTGAAAATGAGAAGTTACAACAGACACCGCAGGAATACAAAGCATCCTAAGAGACTACTACAAGCAACTCTATGCCAACAAAATGGACAACCTGGAAGAAATGGCCAAATTCTTAAAAAGGGATAACCTTCCAAGACTGAACCAGGAAGAAATAGAAAATATGAACAAACCTACCACAAGCAATGAAATTGAAACTGTGATTAAAAATCTTCCAACAAACAAAAGTCCAGAACCAGATGGCATCACAGGTGAATTCTGTCAAACATTTAGAGAAGAGCTAACACCCAACCTTCTCAAATTCTTCAAAACAATTGCAGGGGAAGGAACACTCCCAAACTCATTCTATGAGACCACCGTCACCCTGATACCAAAACCAGACAAAGATACTACAAGGAAAGAAAATTATAGACCAATATCACTGATGAATATAGATGTAAAAATCCTCAACAAAATACTAGCAAACAGAATCGAACAACACATTAAAAGGATCATACACCATGATCAAGTGGGGTTTATCCCAGGGATGCAAGGATTCTTCAATATACACAAATCAATGTGATACACCATATTAACAAATTGTAGAATAAAACCATATGATCATCTCAATAGATGCAGGAAAAGATTTTGAAAAAATTCAACACCCATTTATGATAAAAACTCTGCAGAGTGTGGGCATAGAGGGAAACTACCTCAACATAATAAAGGCCATATATGACAAACCCACAGCAAACATCATTCTCAACGATGAAAAACTGAAAACGTTTCCTCTAAGATCAGGAACAAGACGAGGATGTCCACTCTCACCACTACTATTCAACATAGTTTTGGAAGTCCTAGCCATGGCAATCAGAGAAGAAAAAGAAATAAAAGAAATACAAAAAGGAAAAGAAGAAGTAAAATTGTCACTGTTTGCAGATGACATCATATCATAGATAGAGAATCCTAAAGATGCCACCAGAAAACCACTGGAGCTAATCAATGAATTTGGTAAAGTTGCAGGATACAAAATTAATGCACAGAAATTGCTTGCATTCCTATACACTAACAATGAAAGAACAGAAAGAGAAATTAAGGAAACAATCCCATTACCACTGCAACAAAAATAAAATACCTAGGAATAAACCTACCTAAGGAAGTAAAAGACCTGTACTCAGAAAACTATAAGACACTGATGAAAGAAATCAAAGATGATATAAACAGATGGAGACATATACCATGTTCTTGGATTAGAAGAATCAATATTGTGAAAATGACTATACTACCCAAAGCAATCTACAGATTCAATGCAATCCCTATCAAAATACCTTTGGCATTTTCTACAGAACTAGAAAAAAAAAATCTTAAAATTTGTAGGGAGACACAAAAGACCCCGGATAGCCAAAGCAGTCTTGAGGGGAAAAAAAAAGAGCTGGAGGAATCAGACTTCCAGACTTCAGACACTATTACAAAGCTACAGTAATCAAGATAATATGGTACTGGCACAAAAACAGAAATATAGATCAATAGAACAGGATAGAAAGCACAGAGATAAACCCACATACCTACGGTCCACTAATCTATGACAAAGGAGGCAAGGGTATACAATGGAGAAAAGACAGTGTCTTCAGTAAGTGGTGCTGGCAAAACTGGACAGCTACATGTAAAAGAATGAAATTAGAACACTCCCTAACACCATACACAAAAATAAACTCAAAATGGATTAGAGACCTAAATGTAAGACCAGCCAGTATAAAACTCTTAGAGGAAAACATAAGCAGAACAGTCTATGACATAAATCACAGCAAGATCCTTTTTGACCCACCTCCTAGGGAAATGGAAATAAAAACAAAAATAAAAAAAATGGGACCTAATGAAACTTAAAATCTTTTGCACAGCAAAGGAAAACATAAGCAAGAGGAAAAGACAACCATCAGAATGGGAGAAAATATTTTCAAATGAAGCAAATGGCAAAGGATTAACCTCCAAAAAGCAGCTCCTGTAGCTCAATATCACAAAACCAAACAACCCAATCCAAAAATGGGCAGAAGACCTAAATAGACATTTCTCCAAAGAGGATATACAGGTTGCCAACAAACACATGAAAGGATGTTGAACATCACTAATTATTAGAGAAATGCAAATCAAAACTACAATGAGGTATCACCTCACACCAGTCAGAATGGCCATCATCAAAAAATCTACCAACAATAAATGCTGGAGAGGCATTTATTGGAGAAAAGGGAACCCTCTTGCACTGTTGGTGGGAATGTAAATTGATATAGCTACTAGGGAGAACGGTATGGGGGTTCCTTAAAAACTAAAAATAGAACAACCGTACAACCCAGCAATCCCACTACTGGACATTTACCCTGAGAAAACCATAATTCAAAAAGAGTCATGTACCACAATGTTCATTGTAGCTCTATTTACAATAGCCAGGACATGGAAGCAACCTAAGTGTCCATCAGCAGATAACTGGATAAAGAAGATGTGGCACATATATACAATGGAACATTATTCAGCCATAAAAAGAAACAAAACTGAGTTATTTGTAGTGAGGTGGATGGATCTAGGGTCTGTCCTACAGAGTGAAGTAAGTCAGAAAGAGAAAAACAAATACCGTATGCTAACACATATATATGGAATCTGAAAGAAAAAAAAGTTTATGAAGAACCTAGGGGCAGGAAAGGATTAAGGACACAGACGTAGAGAAAGGACTTGAGGACACGGGGAGGGGGAAGGGTAAGCTGGGACAAAGTGAGAGAGTGGTATGGACATATATACGCTACCAAATGTAAAATTGATAGCTACTGGGAAGCAGCCACATAGCACAGGGAGATCAGCTCGGTGCTTTGTGACCACCTAAAGGGGTGGGATAAGGAAGTGAGAGGGAGGTGCAAGAGGGAGGGGATATGGTGTTATATGTATATGTATAGCTGATTCACTTTTTTATACAGCAGAAATTAACACACAATTGTAAAGCAATTATACTCCAATAAAGATGTAAAAGGAAAAAAAAAGAAAGCCCAGAGATAAACCTACACACCTATGGTCCACTAATCTATGACAAAGGATGCAAGGATATACAATGGAGAAAAGACAGTCTCTTCAATAAGTGGTGCTGGGAAAAATGGACAGCTACATGTAAAAGAATGAAATTAGAACACTCCCTAACACCATACCCAAAAAATAAACTCAAAATAGATTAGAGACCGAAATGTAAGACCGGACACTATAAAACTCTTAGAGGAAAACATAGGAAGAATACTCTTTGACAAAAATCACAAGATCTTTTTTGATCCACCTACTAGAGTAATGGAATAAAAAACAAAAATAAACAAATGGGAGCAAATGAAACCTAAAAGCTTTCGCAAAGCAAAGGAAACTACAAACAAGACGAAAAGACAACCTCAGAATGGGAGAAAATATTTGCAAACGAATCAATGGACAAAGGATTAATCTCCAATATATATAAACAGCACATGCAGCTCAACAGTAAAAAAAAAAAAAAACAAACAACCCAATCCAAAAATGGGCAGATGACGTAAATAGACATTTGTCCCCAGAAGACATACAGATGGCCAAGAAGCACATGAAAAGCTGCTCAACATCACTAATTATTAGAGAAATATAAACCAAAACTACAATGAGGTATCACCTCACACAAGTTAGAATGGGCATCATCAGAAAATCTACAAACAACAAATGCTGGAGAGGGTGTGGAGAAAAGGGAACCCTCTTACACTATTTGTGGGGATGTAAATTGATACAGTCACTATGGAGAACAGTATGGAGGTTCCTTAAAAACTAAAAATAGAATTACCATATGACCCAGCAATCCCACTACTGGGCATATACCCAGAGAAAACCATAATTCAAAAAGATATTCACACAATGTTCTTTGCAGCACTATTTACAATAGCCAGGTCATGGAAGCAACCTAAATGCCCATAGACAGACGAATGGAAAAGATGTGGTACATATATAAAATGGAATATTACTCAGCCATAAAAAGGAACGAAATTGGGTCATTTGTAGAGACGTGGATAGATCTAGAGACTGTCATACAGAGTGAAGTAAGTCAGAAAGAGAAAAACAAATACCATATTTAAGCGCATACATGTGGAACCTAGAAAAATGGTACAGATGAACCAGTTTGCAAGGCAGAAATAGAGACACAGATGTAGAGAACAAATGTACGGACACCAAGGGGGGAAAGTGGCAGGGTGGTGGTGGTGGGATGAATTGCGAGCCTGGGATTGACATATATACACTTATATGTATAAAATAGATAACCAATAAGAACCTGCTGTATAAAAAAATGAATAAAATTAAAAAATTAAAACATAAATTATATTTTAAAAAAATAAAACAGAAAAAAAGTTCTTTCCTTCCCATAGACGTATTTATATGAATGAATTATTTCCATGCTTATATCTATAAATACAAAAAGAGGAATAAAACCTACCTTGAACCAAAAAAGAAAAAAAAAAAAAAAACAGAACCCACTGGTCATACAGAGGAAAACCCTATCAGGGCACTTGCTCCAGTGGTAAACAACTCTGAAGTTGGTCAGAGGTGGGGAATCGTCTCCCATGCAGCCAGCAGCTCCCCCGCAAGGAACGTCCTCATTGCAAAGCTGGGGGACGGTGAGGAGGCGTCTCTGAGGAAACGTGAGCTGAGCCCCAGGCCAGCTGCTGCTGAACTTTTCCCACCCTTCCCAGGTAAAACACCTGAATGTGTGCAAAGACTTTAAAGCCTAGAGGAAGGGGCTTGGAGTCACACCAGCGACAGCACGCAGGACAACTTGGTGCCTGCAGGTCAGCCAGGATGGTCCTGGCCCCAGGCGCTCTTCTGGAAGCTTTCCATTTCCCTGCCTGAGGTACCCCTCCTGTCCCGGCCCCCACTGCTTTTTTCCTTCCTCACCTCTGCCCGGGTAGAAATTCCAGCAGCAGGTGTGGGTGACACATCCTCTTCTTTAGCAGGTGGCAGCCCGGCAACTCCTGCAGAAAGTCCAGCAGAGCCCCACTCACACGGGGCCACTCATAGAGCCCTGGGCGCTACTCCCTCCCACCAGCACAACCCCGAGACTGCTGACGGGGCAGAGAATATGGCGTCAGGCACAGCTGCAGAGGCTTTTGCTGCCTGGAGGGGTGTTTATATTGACCTCAACACAGGCACACCTGGGAAGGGCTGGCCGGCAGGGTCAGGCTGCCCAGGTCAGCCAATCCTCGCCCCTCAGGGGCTCAGAGTTGCAGAAAATGGGCTTTGCTGCACCGGCCAGGTCCAAGGAACAGATGTAGGGTCCCGAGAGTCAGGATAGACAAGGGGCGGCAGCCCTGGCTTGTTTTCTAATCATTTTATCTGGTCCATGAGTGGGAGACAACTTCAAGAAGACCCTCTCCTAATGAGAGGAACCCAGGAGTCAGGGAGAGGAGGGGTGGTGGATGGAGACAGAGGCCTGGTGCCCCGGCTGCAGTGGAAGCCCCTGGAAGACCAGGCGGAGGGAGGCCACACAGAGAGAAGCCTAGGGTCACAGACCTGTCGGAGCTGATGTTTGTTAGTCCAAGCCCTGCTCTGAGGTGCTCTGTGTCAGATCTGAGCGACAGGTGTGCTGGAGGTGCTCTGCAATGAGGGCTATGTGCACGGTTCCTGTGTGCCCAGCCCTGTTGGGGTACCTGTCCAGGGAAGCTCCATATCCAGGGAGGGGCCTGCCCACGAGAGCCCCGTGAGCTGCCTGGTACCTGCCCAGGTGAGCTCCATATCCTGGGAGGGGCCTGCCCACGAGAGCCCCGTGGGCTGCTGGGTACCTACCCAGGTGAGCTCCATATCCTGGGAGGGGCCTGCCCACGAGAGCCCCGTGGTCTACTGGGTACCTGCCCAGGTGAGCTCCATATCCTGGGAGGGGCCTGACAATGAGAGCCCCGTGGGCTGCTGGGTACCTGCACAGGTGAGCACCATATCTTGGGAGGGGCCTGACCATGAGAGCCCCGTGGGCTGCTGCGTACCTGCCCAGATGAGTTCCATATCCTGGGAGGGGCCTGACCATGAGAGCCCCGTGGGCTGCTGGGGACCTGGTAAAGGACGCCAGGACAGTCAGTGAAGCCACAGAGGATATACATCCAGTAGTTCCTAATTCCTATACCCTGCTGGTCATTCTACCATCCACCAGGACATGGTATTATGTATTAGACTTCAATGATGCCTTCTTCTGTATTCCATTAGTCCCAGAGTCACAAGAAATTTTGGCTATGAGTGGCAGGACTCAACATACAACAAAAACAATACTGCTGGGCCGTCCTGCCCCAGGGGTTCAAAAATTCCCACACCATCTTTGGGGAAACGTTAGCTAAAGCCCTAAAAGATCTACCTCGGGAGAAGGGAACCCTCCTTCAATATGCAGACGACATTCTGATCGCCAGCCCTACTAAGGAGGCCTCTGGACTACCTAGCCAATAAAAGATAGAAGGTGTCCAAGAAAAAGGCTCAAATATCACAGACTAAGGTGACCTGCCTGGGCTTCATTCTCACAGAAGATCAGAGAAGCCCATCCAAGGAAAGGGAAGAAGCCATTTGCAGCTTCACCCTTCCTAAAACTAGAAGACAGCTTAGGGGTTCCTGGGGAGACCGGGGTTTGCTGCATCTGGATCCCTAACTACAGTCTAATAACTGGGCCTCTATATGAAACACTGAAAGGAAAAGATGATGATCCTTTTGAATAGAATCCAGAAGCGGCCTTTCAAGAAAGGAAAGAGCAGTCAATTCAGACCCTTGCCCTGGACCTCCCTAATTTAGCTAAACCCTTTGACCTTTACATTCCTGGTCGAAGGTGAATCGCCCTTGGAGTATTAGTGCAAAAACTGGGACCACCTGAAATGGAACCATGCAAGAATGCCCTCCAGGCATTGGTCAGCCACCCCATCCGACCAGGATACTGGGGGTATCTAAAAACCTGGAAATGAGCAGCCCGCAAGACCAGCTCCCTCCTAAGGGAAAAGGACGCCACTTGGTGTTCCTAACCACCCACCATGCCGTGAAGTTGCAGGGATCGCTCCGTGGGCACAATGACCTCGAGTGAGGAGGCCCTCTAACTCCAACCTCCAGAGAGACAACCTGGGGCAACGGGCCCCCATGACGACTCGTGTGACCATCACTTGACCTGGAGCTTCTCTCAGAAAACCACAAGAGTGTGCCCCAAAAGAACAGACTATTGCTTGCAGGACTTACTGCACCCAGAGTGGAGCTAATAAACTTGGCAGGGGAACCCTAAATAACGCTGCCACCATAGAAAAGCCTACAGACGCCACTGTGACGGCGACCAATGAGACCAGATGTACTCCTGGCTACTTCAAAAGGCCGTTGACTGAGTGGCCGTCATGGTCCTGGATCACCACCGGCCCTGGACTGTCTGGGAGTTGAGCAGGCAAGGCTCTGACACCTGGTGCTGTTTGTACATTAATTCAGTGGCCTAACTGAAGAAAGCGCAGACTACTGGTCAGAGCATCTAGGCTGGCAGAAACCGTCAGCCTAAGGGGGCCGAACCAATGTGGAGCAGGGTAAAACCGGCCCCCCCAGCGTCCCTGCGCATCTCTTTCCTGGACCCTTAAAGGTCATTAGAATCTATAAAACTTCCAACGCTGGTGCTCAGGCAGACGAGCAGTGAGGGAGGAGGCCTGGGGACAATCAACCTCACCTGGAGGCAGCTGGGGAGAAGTCCTGCCCCTCTCCCCGGGTATGAGGACACCCAACTCAGCACGAAGCATTTACAGAAGAGGTGTCTGCACCCTCAGCGCCCCAAGAATGTGGAATGGGACAAGAGGCAGAGGAGGGGTTTGTCACCGGCAAAGGCCATTAAAAATTCCTGGGAAATAAAAATAGAATCTGGGCAATAAAATAAAGTCTAAGCTTTTTTTTCCTTTGTGCTTTTTCTAATTTCACTTGTTCCTAGGTTTCCACAGGCAGAGGACCCACACCCGGCACTTCAGACCCGATTTCCTAGTGCAAGATGGCTGGGCCGACAACTCAGCTCTCCGGGCCCCGTGCAGACTCCGCCACATAGGGCCTGAGCTCCAGCCAACCCGGCCCTCGAGAGCTCCGCCCCATCCCTCCCGCTGACGCTGACGGGATCCCTACACAGCAGCCCGGCCCACAGCCCACGGGGGAGCGCACGCTCTCACCTCTCCATTCTCTGATCAAACTATAAAGTTTTCCTTTGCTTCTGAACCAAACTCAGTCTCGATCTGTTGGCTCCAATGACACTGGGCAGGAGGACCCTTGTTGGGGCCCACTCTGCAGGATCAGTAACAGAATTTGAGAACATTGTAACTTCAAAGAATAGATGCGTGAGCCAAACTGTTATTAACATAGAGCAGTGTATAAGGCTCGTGTAAAATAAGATGTT
The DNA here is from genome assembly GCF_028021215.1 of Eschrichtius robustus. Lineage (NCBI taxonomy): Eukaryota > Metazoa > Chordata > Mammalia > Artiodactyla > Eschrichtiidae > Eschrichtius > Eschrichtius robustus. Next base: position 74,491,882 of record NC_090832.1, on the reverse strand, counting down.
TCTAACACTTCCATTTGATATTTCCATCACTTTATTATAAGCAAGTTCAGTGGAGGGGTTTGTCGTATTTGTCAGGTCAACATTAGAGAAATGCAGTGATTTCTTTCCAAGGATGTGGATCTACTAATCTTGGCTGAAGGTTCAATCTTGTTTTGAATGATTTTCCTTTGAAAATGATACCTGTCTTTCAGCTCCTGGATTTCTGCGAAGTATAAAATCTTATATAGTTTATTACCAAAGGGTAAAGGTGGCAGGAGAGATAAACTAACAGTTTCGGATTAACATATACACACTTCTATGTATAAAATATATCATCAACAAGGAACTACTGTATAGCACAGGGAACTATACTCAATATTTTGTAATAACGCCTAAGGGGAAATAATCTGAAAAACAATAGATATCTATATCGACATCATGTATCAACTACAGATAAAAAGGAACCTAAAGGAGGCCGATGCCGAGCGTTTCTGACCCTGAAGGCTTCACTCACCTAAATTTCGGACTCTGCTTACGACCCAAGTCCCTTAATGAACATACATGTACCAGTGGCTTAAAAATTCGCAAGATTGGGGTTCGGGGAGACACTGATTTGGAAAAATCCCTGGCGTTCTCCTTACATACATGGGAACTTTCCTACAGCTAAAACATGCCAGTGACACCCAGAAGATGGTACACGGTTGGATCAGGAAGATTTTGGAAAAGGCACCTCATCTCTTAATCTCATGGTGGTCGAGTTCACCCCACCAGCCTCTTTCCTAACAATCTCCCCACTTGAGGATGTCAGCACCTTCTATGTCCTCTTGCACAGAGTTCGGAATTTGTCCACAGGATGAAGGGGAAGGAGGAGAAACAATGAGAGACAAGCCCTAGATGTTCGGACAGGCAAAAGTCACTCTAATTTCCAATCAGGAAGAAGAATTAAGCAAAGGCTTCGCCTGTCGCCCTGAACCACAGTAGGGGCAGAAGCACACCACCGGTTTTGCGGCCAGCTCCCAAAAAAGCGAGTTGACAAAAGAAGCTCAGGAAACTTTAATTCACAAAACTGCAGAATTATAAATTATGACTCTCCAAGCAAGCCGGAAATGCAAATCAGCAATACAAAGAAGTCTCACTTCCGATCGGTCAAAGGGGACCATGCTGAAAAAAGTGTAAAAACTAGAAATGCAGGACAGGCCATGGAGAAAAGGGAGCCTTGTTAGGCTGATGGGGGGGGATGTAAACTGCCAACGGCCACTTTGTAGAAGTCTATGGTGTTTCCTAAAACATCTAAAAAACACAGCTAGAGAGCATAGGGCACTTCCACTCATGGGCGTATAAATTGGGAAAACTAAAAATCAGCAAGACACAGGCACCCCAAAGTTTAGGGCTGCTCTGTTGGCAAGAACCTCCACTTCGTTACACCTTAAATATCCCAGGAAAGAGAAAAATGGATAAAGAAGTTGTGGTCCTTATGTACAATGGAATATCACTCAGCCATGAAATCTAGGTCATAAGGCTCCTAGCAGCATGATGAGTGCATTTAGGTACGACGATTCTACGTGAAATAAGTCACACAGAAAAAGACACTTATCATAAGATATCACTTATAGAGGGAATGTAAAAATCGCTACACAGGACCTGTACTACAAAACAGAATAGAGCCACACATTTACAGAACACACCATGGCTGCTTAACGGAAAGGTGAGGTGGGGTGAGGCATGAAACAAGGGTTTCAAATTAGTGCAGATAGTGTACCATAAACCACATATGTAACAGACAAGCCCTATTCCTTGCTCAGTGAACTGGACTCCAAACCCCCTATTCAACGCACAAAAAATATATCTGACTAGTAAGAATCTTAAAACCTATGTATTGATATCTTTCTGTAAGTGAATCAAGTGGGTGTAAAACGGTATAAACACAGCACTGAAAAGCAGCTAAACCCCATTATAAAAATAAATTTCAAAAAAAAAAAAACAACAAAGACATTGAAAGAGAGAGAAATTCTTAAAGAGATCGTTCAGGGGCTTTGAAGCAACATGGATTGACCATATCTAGACCCACAGCTGGATTAGACATAAGGCTGAAAACTCCCGGGGCTGAGAGGATTGGTGAGATTGGGTGAGCAAACGAAGACACTTTAAAGTAATACTGCGTGGTACCCATTCCATTTGTACCAAATCTCCAGGTTCAAGGGAATCATCCTACAGCGAAAACATGCATGGGAAACCCAGAGGATGATACACCGTGTGATCTGGAAAGGTTTCTAAAATGTACCTCATTTCACATCTCCTGATGCTCGGGTTCCCCCCATCCAGCAGCTTCACTAACAATCTCCCCACTTGGAGAATCAGCACCTTTAACCTATTGTTCCATACAGGTTGCAATTTGTCCTGAGGATGAACTGGATGAGGGGGAACCCATGAGAGACTAGCTCTAGGTGTTGGGACAGGCACACGTCACTCTAATTTCCCATCAGGAAGAAGAATTAACGACAGGCTCAGCCTGCCCCATGGAACCAGAATAGTGCCTGAAGCAATCCTGCGGTTTTGCAGCCAGCTCCCAAAAAAGCCATTTGAAAAATGTAGCTCAGGGTCACTGTAATTCACAAACTTGCAGGGTTATAAATGACAACTCTCATCCAAAAATATACTAAGGGGAGGCAACGAACAGTATTTGAAAGCAAGGCAGAATTGCAGGAAACAGATTTCAGGAGGAAGATACGAATCGTCTTTAAAGCACATGAAAAGCGGGAAAACGTCGACAATGTTGCACTCGGCCAAAAAGGGCGTATGCGGTTTTTCCTGAATATATTTAGGAAAAAAAACGCATACGCCCTTTTTGGCCAACCAAGCAACCCGGAAAGGAAAATCAGCACTACAAAGAAGTCTCACTTCCCATAGGTCAAAAGGGCCGTCCTAAAAAAGTGTAAAAACCAGACATGCAGGCAGGACAGGCCAGGGAGAAAAGGGAGCCTTGTTAGGCTGACGGGCGGGATGAAAACTGCCAATGGTCACTCGGATATGGTGTTTCCCGAAACATCTAAAAAAAACACAGCTAGAGAGCATAGGGCACTTCCACTCATAGGTGTATACAATGGGAAATCTAAAAAATCAACAAGACACGGGCACCCCAAAGTTTAGGGCTGCTCTGTTTACAAGAACCTCCACTTCAGTACATCTTAAATATCCCAGGAAAGAGAAAAATGGATAAAGAAGTTGTGGTACTTACGTATAATGGAATATGACTCAGCCATGAAATCAATGTCATAAGACTAGTAGAAGAAGGCTGAGTGGATTTATGTACGATGTATCTAAGTGAAATAAGTCACACAGAAAAAGGCACTTATCATAAGATATAACTTATAGAGGTAATGTAAAAATCGCTACACATGACCTGTACTGCAAAACAGAACAGAGTCACACATTTAGAAAACAAACTATGGCTGCTTAACAGGAAACGTGAGGTGGAGTGAGACATAAAACAAGGGTTTGAAATTAGCACAGATAGCGTTCCATAAACCACAAATGTAGCAGACAAGCCCTACTCCTTTCTAAGTGAACTGGACTCTACACACCCTATTCAAGGCACAAGAATATATCTGACTAGTAAGAATCTTAAAACCTATGTATTGATATAGCTTTGTAAGTGAATTAATTGGGTGTAAAGCGGCATAAACACAGCAGTGAAAATCAGCTAAACCCAGTTACAAAAAAAAAAAAAACAAACAAACAAAGACAGTGAAAGAGGGAGAAATTCGTACATATTTCTTTCAGGGTCAGTGAAGCAACCTGGACTGACCATATCTAGACCCACAGCTGGATTAGACATAAGGCTGGACAATCTTGGGGCTGAGAGGATTGGTGAGGTTGGGTGAGGAAACACAGACCCTTTAAAGTAATACTGTGTGGTACCCATTCTAAGGGTCCCAAATCTCCAGGTTCAAGGGAATCTTCCTACAGTGAAAAAATGCATGGGAAACGCAGTGGATGGTATACAGTGTGACCGGGAAAGGGTTCTGAAACGCACCACATTTCTCATCTCCTTGTGCTCGGGTTCGCCATTCCAGCCGCTTTAGTAACAATCTCCCCACGGGAGAATCAGCACCTTTAACTTCCTGTCTCGTACGGGTTGCAATTTATTCTGAGGATGAATGGGAAGAGGGGGAACCAATGAGAGACTAGCTCTAGGTGTTGGGACAGGCACAGGTCACTCTATTTTCCCATCAGGAAGAAGAATTAACCACAGGCTCACCCTGTCCCCCTGAACCAGAATAGGGCCTGAAGCAATCCTGCGGTTATGCAGCCAGCTCCGAAAAAAGCGAGTTGAAAAATGGAGCTCAGGAGCACTGCAATTCACTAACCTGCAGAGTTATAAATGATCACTCTCGTCCACAAATATATTGAGGGGAGGCAATGAAGACGATTTGAAAGCAAGGCAACATTGCAGGAAACAGATTTCAGGAGGTAGATTCGAATCGCCTTTAAAGCACATGAAAAACGGCAAAACATCGACAATGCTGCACTTGGCCGAAAAGGGCGTATGCGTATTTTCCTGAATATATTCAGGAAAAAACGTATACGCCCATTTTGGCCAACCAAGCAAGCCGGACAGGCTAATGAGCACTACAAAGAAGTCTCGCTTCCATCGGTCAAAAGGGCCATGCTGAATAAAATGTCAAAACCAGAAATGCAGGACAGGCCATGGAGAAACGGGAGCCTTGCTACGCTGATGGGAGGGATGTAAATTGCCCACAGCCACTCTGGAGTGGTGTACGGTGTGTCCTGAAACATCTAAAAAACTCAGCTTAGAGAGCATAGGGCACTTCCACTCATTGGCGTATAAATTGGGAAAAGTAAAAATCAGCAAGACACAGGCACCCCAAAGTTTAGGGCTGCTCTGTTGACAAGAACCTCCACTTCGTTACACCTTAAATATCCCAGGAAAGAGATAAATGGATAAAGAAGTTGTGGTCCTTATGCACAATGGAATATCACTCAGCCATGAAATCAACGTCATAAGGCTAGGAGCAGCATGATGAGTGGATTTAGGTACGACGATTCTACATGAAATAAGTCACACAGAAAAAGACACTTATCATAAGATATCACTTATAGAGGGAATGTAAAAACCGCTACACTTGAACTGCATTACAAAACAGAAGAGTCACACGTTTAGAAAACACACGATGGCTGCTTAACGGGAAAGGTGAGGTGGGGTGATGCATAAAACAAGGGTTTCAAATTAGCTCAGAAACCGTTCCATAAACCCAATATGTAATAGACAAGACCTACTCCTTGCTCAGTGAACGGGACTCAACACCCCCTATTCGCCGCCCAAGAATATATCTGACTAGTAGGAATCTTAAAACCTATGTATTGAAATCTCTCTGTAAGTGAGTCACGTGGGTGTAAAGCGGCATAAACACAGCACTGAAAAGCGGCTAAACCCCATTATAAAAATCAATTACTTTTAAAAACCCGTGAAACAAAGACAGTGAAAGAGAGAGAAATTCTTACAAAATTCTTTCAGGGGCTGTGATGCCACCTGGGTTGACCATATCTAGACCCACAGCTGACTGAGACATAAGGGTGGACACTCTTGGGGCTGAGAGGTTTGTTGAGGTTGGGTGAGGAAACGCAGACCCTTTAAAGTAATACTGCGTGGTACCCATTCCATGGGTCCCAAATCTCCAGGTTCAAGGGCACCTTCCTACATCGAAAACATGCATGAGAAACCCAGAAGATGGTACACCGTGTGATCAGGAAAGGTTTGTAAAACGCACCTCATTTCTCACCTCCTTGTGCTCGGGTTCGCCATTCCAGCCGCTTTCCTAGCAATCTCCCTCCTTGGAGAATCAGCACCTTTAACCTCCTGTTCCGTACAGGTTGCAATTTGTCCTGAGGATGAACGGGAAGAGGGGGAACCAATGAGAGACTAGCTCTAGGTGTTGGGACAGGCACATGTCACTCTATTTTCCCATCAGAAAGAAGAATTAACCACAGGCTCAGCCTGCCGCCCGGAAGCAGAATAGGGCCTGAAGCAATCCTGCGCTTTTGCGGCCAGCTCCCAAGAAAGCGATTTGAAAAATGGAGCTCAGGGGCACTGCGATTCACAAACCTGCAGAGTTATAAATGATAACTCTCGTCCACAAATATATTGAGGGAAGGCAACGAAGAGGATTTGAAAGCAAGGCAGAATTGCAGGAAACAGATTTCAGGAGGGAGATTCGAATCGCCTTTAAAGCACAGGAAAAGCGGCAAAACCTCGACAATGATGCCCTTGGCCAAAAAGGGCGTATGCGTTTTTTCCTGAATATATTCAGGAAAAAACGCATACGCCCTTTTTGGCCAACCAAGCAACCTGGAAATGCAAATCAGCGCTACAAAGAAGTCTCGCTTCCCATCGGTCAAAAGGGCCATGCTGAATAAAGTGTCAAAACCAGCAATGCAGGACAGGCCATGGAGAAACGGGAGCCTTGCTACGCTGATGGGCGGGATGTAAATTGCCAACAGCCACTCTGGAGAGGTGTACGGTGTGTCTTGAAACATCTAAAAAACTCAGCTTAGACAGCATAGGGCACTTCCACTCATGGGCGTATAAATTGGGAATACTAAAAATCAACAAGACACAGGCACCCGAATGTTTACGGCTGCTCTGTTGACAAGAACCTCCACTTTGTTACACCTTAAATATCGCAGGAAAGAGAAAAATGGATAAAGAAGTTGTGGTCCTTATGTAGAATGGAATATCACTCAGCCATGAAATCTACGTCATAAGGCTCCTAGCAGCATGATGAGTGGATTTAGGTACGACGATTCTACGTGAAATCAGTCACACAGAAAAAGACACTTATCATAAGATATCACTTATAGAGTGAATGTAAAAACCGCTACACTTGAACTGAATTACAAAACAGAAGAGAGTCACACGTTTAGAAAACACACTATGGCTGCTTAACGGGAAAGGTGAGGTGGGGTGATGCATAAAACAAGGGTTTCAAATTAGCTCAGATACCGTTCCATAAACCCAATATGTTATAGACAAGACCTACACCTTGCTCAGTGAACGGGACTCAGCACCACCTATTCACCGCCCAAGAATATATCTGACTAGTAAGAATCTTAAAACCTATGTGTTGATATCTCTCTGTAAGTGAGGCAAGTGGGTGTAAAGCGGCATACACACAGCTCTGAAAAGCAGCTAAACCCCATTATAAAAATCAATTACTTTTAAAAACCCGTGAAGCAAAGACAGTGAAAGAGAGAGAAATTCTTACAAAATTCGTTCAGGGGCTGTGATGCCACCTGGGTTGACCATATCTAGACCCACAGCTGATTGAGACATAAGGGTGGACACTCCTGGGGCTGAGAGTTTTGGTGAGGTTGGGTGAGCAAACGCAGACCCTTTAAAATAATACTGCGTGGTACCCATCCCATGGGTCCCAAATCTCCAGATTCAAGGGCACCTTCCTACATCGAAAACATGCATGAGAAACCCAGAAGATGGTACACCGTGTGATCGGGAAAGGTTTCTAAAACGCACCTCATTTCTCATCTCCTTGTGCTCGGGTTCGCCATTCCAGCCGCTTTCCTAGCAATCTCCCTCCTTGGAGAATCAGCACCTTTAACCTCCTGTTCCGTACAGGTTGCAATTTGTCCTGAGGATGAACGGGAAGAGGGGGAACCAATGAGAGACTAGCTCTAGGTTTTGGGACAGGCACCGGTCACTCTATTTTCCAATCAGAAAGAAGAATTAACCACAGGCTCAGCCTGCCGCCCGGAAGCAGAATAGGGCCTGAAGCAATCCTGCGCTTTTGCGGACAGCTCCCAAGAAAGCGAGTTGAAAAATGGAGCTCAGGGGCACTGCAATTCACAAACCTGCAGAGTTATAAATGATAACTCTCGTCCACAAATATATTGAGGGAAGGCCAACGAAGAGGATTTGAAAGCAAGGCAGAATTGCAGGCAACAGATTTCAGGAGGGAGATTCGAATCGCCTTTAAAGCACAGGAAAAGCGGCAAAACCTCGACAATGATGCCCTTGGCCAAAAAGGGCGTATGCGTTTTTTCCTGAATATATTCAGGAAAAAACGTATACGCCCTTTTTGGCCAACCAAGCAAGCCGGACAGGCTAATGATCACTACAAAGAATTCTCGCTTCCACCGGTCAAAAGGGCCATGCTGAATAAAATGTCAAAACCAGAAATGCAGGACAGGCCATGGAGAAACGGGAGCATTGCTACGCTGATGGGAGGGATGTAAATTGCCCACAGCCACTCTGGAGTGGTGTACGGTGTGTCCTGAAACATCTAAAAAACTCAGCTTAGAGAGCATAGGGCACTTCCACTTATTGGCGTATAAATTGGGAAAAGTAAAAATCAGCAAGACACAGGCACCCCAAAGTTTAGGGCTGCTCTGTTGACAAGAACCTGCACTTCGTTAAACCTTAAATATCCCAGGAAAGAGATAAATGGATAAAGAAGTTGTGGTCCTTATGCACAATGGAATATCACTCAGCCATGAAATCAACGTCATAAGGCTAAGAGCAGCATGATGAGTGGATTTAGGTAAGACGATTCTACGTGAAATAAGTCACACAGAAAAAGACACTTATCATAAGATATCACTTATAGAGGGAATGTAAAAACCGCTACACTTGAACTGCATTACAAAACAGAAGAGAGTCACACGTTTAGAAAACACACGATGGGTGCTTAACGGGAAAGGTGAGGTGGGGTGATGCATAAAACCAGGGTTTCAAATTAGCTCAGATACCGTTCCATAAACCCAATATGTAATAGACAAGACCTACTCCTTGCTCAGTGAACGGGACTCAACACCCCCTATTCACCGCTCAAAAATATATCTGACTAGTAAGAATCTTAAAACCTATGTATTGAAATCTCTCTGTATGTGAGTCAAGTGGGTGTAAAGCGTCATAAACACAGCACTGAAAAGCAGCTAAACCCCCTTATAAAAATCAATTACTTTTAAAAACCCGTGAAACAAAGACAGTGAAAGAGAGAGAAATTCTTACAAAATTCTTTCAGGGGCTGTGATGCCACCTGGGTTGACCATATCTAGACCCACAGCTGACTGAGACATAAGGGTGGACACTCTTGGGGCTGAGAGGTTTGTTGAGGTTGGGTGAGGAAACGCAGACCCTTTAAAGTAATACTGCGTGGTACCCATCCCATGGGTCCCAAATCTCCAGGTTCAAGGGCACCTTCCTACATCGAAAACATGCATGAGAAACCCAGAAGATGGTACACCGTGTGATCAGGAAAGGTTTGTAAAACGCACCTCATTTCTCACCTCCTTGTGCTCGGGTTCGCCATTCCAGCCGCTTTCCTAGCAATCTCCCTCCTTGGAGAATCAGCACCTTTAACCTCCTGTTCCGTACAGGTTGCAATTTGTCCTGAGGATGAACGGGAAGAGGGGGAACCAATGAGAGACTAGCTCTAGGTGTTGGGACAGGCACAGGTCACTCTATTTTCCCATCAGAAAGAAGAATTAACCACAGGCTCAGCCTGCCGCCCGGAAGCAGAATAGGGCCTGAAGCAATCCTGCGCTTTTGCGGCCAGCTCCCAAGAAAGCGAGTTGAAAAATGGAGCTCAGGGGCACTGCGATTCACAAACCTGCAGAGTTATAAATGATAACTCTCGTCCACAAATATATTGAGGGAAGGCAACGAAGAGGATTTGAAAGCAAGGCAGAATTGCAGGAAACAGATTTCAGGAGGGAGATTCGAATCGCCTTTAAAGCACAGGAAAAGCGGCAAAACCTCGACAATGATGCCCTTGGCCAAAAAGGGCGTATGCGTTTTTTCCTGAATATATTCAGGAAAAAACGCATACGCCCTTTTTGGCCAACCAAGCAACCTGGAAATGCAAATCAGCGCTACAAAGAAGTCTCGCTTCCCATCGGTCAAAAGGGCCATGCTGAATAAAGTGTCAAAACCAGCAATGCAGGACAGGCCATGGAGAAACGGGAGCCTTGCTACGCTGATGGGCGGGATGTAAATTGCCAACAGCCACTCTGGAGAGGTGTACGGTGTGTCTTGAAACATCTAAAAAACTCAGCTTAGAGAGCATAGGGCACTTCCACTCATGGGCGTATAAATTGGGAATACTAAAAATCAACAAGACACAGGCACCCGAATGTTTACGGCTGCTCTGTTGACAAGAACCTCCACTTTGTTACACCTTAAATATCGCAGGAAAGAGAAAAATGGATAAAGAAGTTGTGGTCCTTATGTAGAATGGAATATCACTCAGCCATGAAATCTACGTCATAAGGCTCCTAGCAGCATGATGAGTGGATTTAGGTACGACGATTCTACGTGAAATCAGTCACACAGAAAAAGACACTTATCATAAGATATCACTTATAGAGGGAATGTAAAAACCGCTACACTTGAACTGCATTACAAAACAGAAGAGAGTCACACGTTTAGAAAACACACGATGGGTGCTTAACGGGAAAGGTGAGGTGGGGTGATGCATAAAACCAGGGTTTCAAATTAGCTCAGATACCGTTCCATAAGCCCAATATGTAATAGACAAGACCTACTCCTTGCTCAGTGAACGGGACTCAACACCCCCTATTCACCGCCCAAGAATATATCTGACTAGTAAGAATCTTAAAACCTATGTATTGAAATCTCTCTGTAAGTGAGTCACGTGGGGGTAAAGCGTCATAAACACAGCACTGAAAAGCAGCTAAACCCCATTATAAAAGTCAAGTACTTTTAAAAACCCGTGAAACAAAGACAGTGAAAGAGAGAGAAATTCTTACAAAATTCGTTCAGGGGCTGTGATGCCACCTGGGTTGACCATATCTAGACCCACAGCTGACTGAGACATAAGGGTGGACACTCTTGGGGCTGAGAGTTTTGGTGAGGTTGGGTGAGCAAACGCAGACCCTTTTAAGTAATACTGCGTGGTACCCATCCCATGGGTCCCAAATCTCCAGGTTCAAGGGCATCTTCCTACATCGAAAACATGCAAGAGAAACCCAGAAGATGGTACACAGTGTGATCGGGAAAGGTTTCTAAAACGCACCTCATTTCTCACCTCCTTGTGCTCGGGTTCACCATTCCAGCCGCTTTCCTAGCAATTTCCCTCCTTGGAGAATCAGCACCTTTAACCTCCTGTTCCGTACAGGTTGCAATTTGTCCTGAGGATGAACGGGAAGAGGAGGAGGCAATGAGAGACTAGCTCTAGGTGTTGGGACAGGCACAGGTCACTCTATTTTCCAATCAGAAAGAAGAATTAACCACAGGCTCAGCCTGCCGCCCGGAAGCAGAATAGGGCCTGAAGCAATCCTGCGCTTTTGCGGACAGCTCCCAAGAAAGCGAGTTGAAAAATGGAGCTCAGGGGCACTGCAATTCACAAACCTGCAGAGTTATAAATGATAACTCTCGTCCACAAATATATTGAGGGAAGGCCAACGAAGAGGATTTGAAAGCAAGGCAGAATTGCAGGCAACAGATTTCAGGAGGGAGATTCGAATCGCCTTTAAAGCACAGGAAAAGCGGCAAAACCTCGACAATGATGCCCTTGGCCAAAAAGGGCGTATGCGTTTTTTCCTGAATATATTCAGGAAAAAACGTATACGCCCTTTTTGGCCAACCAAGCAAGCCGGACAGGCTAATGAGCACTACAAAGAAGTCTCGCTTCCATCGGTCAAAAGGGCCATGCTGAATAAAATGTCAAAACCAGAAATGCAGGACAGGCCATGGAGAAACGGGAGCATTGCTACGCTGATGGGAGGGATGTAAATTGCCCACAGCCACTCTGGAGTGGTGTACGGTGTGTCCTGAAACATCTAAAAAACTCAGCTTAGAGAGCATAGGGCACTTCCACTTATTGGCGTATAAATTGGGAAAAGTAAAAATCAGCAAGACACAGGCACCCCAAAGTTTAGGGCTGCTCTGTTGACAAGAACCTGCACTTCGTTAAACCTTAAATATCCCAGGAAAGAGATAAATGGATAAAGAAGTTGTGGTCCTTATGCACAATGGAATATCACTCAGCCATGAAATCAACGTCATAAGGCTAAGAGCAGCATGATGAGTGGATTTAGGTAAGACGATTCTACGTGAAATAAGTCACACAGAAAAAGACACTTATCATAAGATATCACTTATAGAGGGAATGTAAAAACCGCTACACTTGAACTGCATTACAAAACAGAAGAGAGTCACACGTTTAGAAAACACACGATGGGTGCTTAACGGGAAAGGTGAGGTGGGGTGATGCATAAAACCAGGGTTTCAAATTAGCTCAGATACCGTTCCATAAACCCAATATGTTATAGACAAGACCTACACCTTGCTCAGTGAACGGGACTCAACACCCCCTATTCACCGCTCAAAAATATATCTGACTAGTAAGAATCTTAAAACCTATGTATTGAAATCTCTCTGTATGTGAGTCAAGTGGGTGTAAAGCGTCATAAACACAGCACTGAAAAGCAGCTAAACCCCCTTATAAAAATCAATTACTTTTAAAAACCCGTGAAACAAAGACAGTGAAAGAGAGAGAAATTCTTACAAAATTCTTTCAGGGGCTGTGATGCCACCTGGGTTGACCATATCTAGACCCACAGCTGACTGAGACATAAGGGTGGACACTCTTTGGGCTGAGAGGTTTGTTGAGGTTGGGTGAGGAAACGCAGACCCTTTAAAGTAATACTGCGTGGTACCCATTCCATGGGTCCCAAATCTCCAGGTTCAAGGGCACCTTCCTACATCGAAAACATGCATGAGAAACCCAGAAGATGGTACACCGTGTGATCAGGAAAGGTTTGTAAAACGCACCTCATTTCTCACCTCCTTGTGCTCGGGTTCGCCATTCCAGCCGCTTTCCTAGCACTCTCCCTCCTTGGAGAATCAGCACCTTTAACCTCCTGTTCCGTACAGGTTGCAATTTGTCCTGAGGATGAACGGGAAGAGGGGGAACCAATGAGAGACTAGCTCTAGGTGTTGGGACAGGCACATGTCACTCTATTTTCCCATCAGAAAGAAGAATTAACCACAGGCTCAGCCTGCCGCCCGGAAGCAGAATAGGGCCTGAAGCAATCCTGCGCTTTTGCGGCCAGCTCCCAAGAAAGCAATTTGAAAAATGGAGCTCAGGGGCACTGCGATTCACAAACCTGCAGAGTTATAAATGATAACTCTCGTCCACAAATATATTGAGGGAAGGCAACGAAGAGGATTTGAAAGCAAGGCAGAATTGCAGGAAACAGATTTCAGGAGGGAGATTCGAATCGCCTTTAAAGCACAGGAAAAGCGGCAAAACCTCGACAATGATGCCCTTGGCCAAAAAGGGCGTATGCGTTTTTTCCTGAATATATTCAGGAAAAAACGCATACGCCCTTTTTGGCCAACCAAGCAACCTGGAAATGCAAATCAGCGCTACAAAGAAGTCTCGCTTCCCATCGGTCAAAAGGGCCATGCTGAATAAAGTGTCAAAACCAGCAATGCAGGACAGGCCATGGAGAAACGGGAGCCTTGCTACGCTGATGGGCGGGATGTAAATTGCCAACAGCCACTCTGGAGAGGTGTACGGTGTGTCTTGAAACATCTAAAAAACTCAGCTTAGACAGCATAGGGCACTTCCACTCATGGGCGTATAAATTGGGAATACTAAAAATCAACAAGACACAGGCACCCGAATGTTTACGGCTGCTCTGTTGACAAGAACCTCCACTTTGTTACACCTTAAATATCGCAGGAAAGAGAAAAATGGATAAAGAAGTTGTGGTCCTTATGTAGAATGGAATATCACTCAGCCATGAAATCTACGTCATAAGGCTCCTAGCAGCATGATGAGTGGATTTAGGTACGACGATTCTACGTGAAATCAGTCACACAGAAAAAGACACTTATCATAAGATATCACTTATAGAGTGAATGTAAAAACCGCTACACTTGAACTGAATTACAAAACAGAAGAGAGTCACACGTTTAGAAAACACACTATGGCTGCTTAACGGGAAAGGTGAGGTGGGGTGATGCATAAAACAAGGGTTTCAAATTAGCTCAGATACCGTTCCATAAACCCAATATGTTATAGACAAGACCTACACCTTGCTCAGTGAACGGGACTCAGCACCACCTATTCACCGCCCAAGAATATATCTGACTAGTAAGAATCTTAAAACCTATGTGTTGATATCTCTCTGTAAGTGAGGCAAGTGGGTGTAAAGCGGCATACACACAGCTCTGAAAAGCAGCTAAACCCCATTATAAAAATCAATTACTTTTAAAAACCCGTGAAGCAAAGACAGTGAAAGAGAGAGAAATTCTTACAAAATTCGTTCAGGGGCTGTGATGCCACCTGGGTTGACCATATCTAGACCCACAGCTGATTGAGACATAAGGGTGGACACTCCTGGGGCTGAGAGTTTTGGTGAGGTTGGGTGAGCAAACGCAGACCCTTTAAAGTAATACTGCGTGGTACCCAACCCACGGGTCCCAAATCTCCAGATTCAAGGGCACATTCCTACATCGAAAACATGCATGAGAAACCCAGAAGATGGTACACCGTGTGATCGGGAAAGGTTTCTAAAACGCACCTCATTTCTCATCTCCTTGTGCTCGGGTTCGCCATTCCAGCCGCTTTCCTAGCAATCTCCCTCCTTGGAGAATCAGCACCTTTAACCTCCTGTTCCGTACAGGTTGCAATTTGTCCTGAGGATGAACGGGAAGAGGGGGAACCAATGAGAGACTAGCTCTAGGTTTTGGGACAGGCACCGGTCACTCTATTTTCCAATCAGAAAGAAGAATTAACCACAGGCTCAGCCTGCCGCCCGGAAGCAGAATAGGGCCTGAAGCAATCCTGCGCTTTTGCGGACAGCTCCCAAGAAAGCGAGTTGAAAAATGGAGCTCAGGGGCACTGCAATTCACAAACCTGCAGAGTTATAAATGATAACTCTCGTCCACAAATATATTGAGGGAAGGCCAACGAAGAGGATTTGAAAGCAAGGCAGAATTGCAGGCAACAGATTTCAGGAGGGAGATTCGAATCGCCTTTAAAGCACAGGAAAAGCGGCAAAACCTCGACAATGATGCCCTTGGCCAAAAAGGGCGTATGCGTTTTTTCCTGAATATATTCAGGAAAAAACGTATACGCCCTTTTTGGCCAACCAAGCAAGCCGGACAGGCTAATGAGCACTACAAAGAAGTCTCGCTTCCACCGGTCAAAAGGGCCATGCTGAATAAAATGTCAAAACCAGAAATGCAGGACAGGCCATGGAGAAACGGGAGCATTGCTACGCTGATGGGAGGGATGTAAATTGCCCACAGCCACTCTGGAGTGGTGTACGGTGTGTCCTGAAACATCTAAAAAACTCAGCTTAGAGAGCATAGGGCACTTCCACTTATTGGCGTATAAATTGGGAAAAGTAAAAATCAGCAAGACACAGGCACCCCAAAGTTTAGGGCTGCTCTGTTGACAAGAACCTGCACTTCGTTAAACCTTAAATATCCCAGGAAAGAGATAAATGGATAAAGAAGTTGTGGTCCTTATGCACAATGGAATATCACTCAGCCATGAAATCAACGTCATAAGGCTAAGAGCAGCATGATGAGTGGATTTAGGTAAGACGATTCTACGTGAAATAAGTCACACAGAAAAAGACACTTATCATAAGATATCACTTATAGAGGGAATGTAAAAACCGCTACACTTGAACTGCATTACAAAACAGAAGAGAGTCACACGTTTAGAAAACACACGATGGGTGCTTAACGGGAAAGGTGAGGTGGGGTGATGCATAAAACCAGGGTTTCAAATTAGCTCAGATACCGTTCCATAAACCCAATATGTAATAGACAAGACCTACTCCTTGCTCAGTGAACGGGACTCAACACCCCCTATTCACCGCTCAAAAATATATCTGACTAGTAAGAATCTTAAAACCTATGTATTGAAATCTCTCTGTATGTGAGTCAAGTGGGTGTAAAGCGTCATAAACACAGCACTGAAAAGCAGCTAAACCCCCTTATAAAAATCAATTACTTTTAAAAACCCGTGAAACAAAGACAGTGAAAGAGAGAGAAATTCTTACAAAATTCTTTCAGGGGCTGTGATGCCACCTGGGTTGACCATATCTAGACCCACAGCTGACTGAGACATAAGGGTGGACACTCTTGGGGCTGAGAGGTTTGTTGAGGTTGGGTGAGGAAACGCAGACCCTTTAAAGTAATACTGCGTGGTACCCATCCCATGGGTCCCAAATCTCCAGGTTCAAGGGCACCTTCCTACATCGAAAACATGCATGAGAAACCCAGAAGATGGTACACCGTGTGATCAGGAAAGGTTTGTAAAACGCACCTCATTTCTCACCTCCTTGTGCTCGGGTTCGCCATTCCAGCCGCTTTCCTAGCAATCTCCCTCCTTGGAGAATCAGCACCTTTAACCTCCTGTTCCGTACAGGTTGCAATTTGTCCTGAGGATGAACGGGAAGAGGGGGAACCAATGAGAGACTAGCTCTAGGTGTTGGGACAGGCACAGGTCACTCTATTTTCCCATCAGAAAGAAGAATTAACCACAGGCTCAGCCTGCCGCCCGGAAGCAGAATAGGGCCTGAAGCAATCCTGAGCTTTTGCGGCCAGCTCCCAAGAAAGCGAGTTGAAAAATGGAGCTCAGGGCCACTGCGATTCACAAACCTGCAGAGTTATAAATGATAACTCTCGTCCACAAATATATTGAGGGAAGGCAACGAAGAGGATTTGAAAGCAAGGCAGAATTGCAGGAAACAGATTTCAGGAGGGAGATTCGAATCGCCTTTAAAGCACAGGAAAAGCGGCAAAACCTCGACAATGATGCCCTTGGCCAAAAAGGGCGTATGCGTTTTTTCCTGAATATATTCAGGAAAAAACGCATACGCCCTTTTTGGCCAACCAAGCAACCTGGAAATGCAAATCAGCGCTACAAAGAAGTCTCGCTTCCCATCGGTCAAAAGGGCCATGCTGAATAAAGTGTCAAAACCAGCAATGCAGGACAGGCCATGGAGAAACGGGAGCCTTGCTACGCTGATGGGCGGGATGTAAATTGCCAACAGCCACTCTGGAGAGGTGTACGGTGTGTCTTGAAACATCTAAAAAACTCAGCTTAGAGAGCATAGGGCACTTCCACTCATGGGCGTATAAATTGGGAATACTAAAAATCAACAAGACACAGGCACCCGAATGTTTACGGCTGCTCTGTTGACAAGAACCTCCACTTTGTTACACCTTAAATATCGCAGGAAAGAGAAAAATGGATAAAGAAGTTGTGGTCCTTATGTAGAATGGAATATCACTCAGCCATGAAATCTACGTCATAAGGCTCCTAGCAGCATGATGAGTGGATTTAGGTACGACGATTCTACGTGAAATCAGTCACACAGAAAAAGACACTTATCATAAGATATCACTTATAGAGGGAATGTAAAAACCGCTACACTTGAACTGCATTACAAAACAGAAGAGAGTCACACGTTTAGAAAACACACGATGGGTGCTTAACGGGAAAGGTGAGGTGGGGTGATGCATAAAACCAGGGTTTCAAATTAGCTCAGATACCGTTCCATAAGCCCAATATGTAATAGACAAGACCTACTCCTTGCTCAGTGAACGGGACTCAACACCCCCTATTCACCGCCCAAGAATATATCTGACTAGTAAGAATCTTAAAACCTATGTATTGAAATCTCTCTGTAAGTGAGTCACGTGGGGGTAAAGCGTCATAAACACAGCACTGAAAAGCAGCTAAACCCCATTATAAAAGTCAAGTACTTTTAAAAACCCGTGAAACAAAGACAGTGAAAGAGAGAGAAATTCTTACAAAATTCGTTCAGGGGCTGTGATGCCACCTGGGTTGACCATATCTAGACCCACAGCTGACTGAGACATAAGGGTGGACACTCTTGGGGCTGAGAGTTTTGGTGAGGTTGGGTGAGCAAACGCAGACCCTTTTAAGTAATACTGCGTGGTACCCATCCCATGGGTCCCAAATCTCCAGGTTCAAGGGCATCTTCCTACATCAAAAACATGCAAGAGAAACCCAGAAGATGGTACACAGTGTGATCGGGAAAGGTTTCTAAAACGCACCTCATTTCTCACCTCCTTGTGCTCGGGTTCACCATTCCACCCGCTTTCCTAGCAATTTCCCTCCTTGGAGAATCAGCACCTTTAACCTCCTGTTCCGTACAGGTTGCAATTTGTCCTGAGGATGAACGGGAAGAGGAGGAGGCAATGAGAGACTAGCTCTAGGTGTTGGGACAGGCACAGGTCACTCTATTTTCCAATCAGAAAGAAGAATTAACCACAGGCTCAGCCTGCCGCCCGGAAGCAGAATAGGGCCTGAAGCAATCCTGCGCTTTTGCGGACAGCTCCCAAGAAAGCGAGTTGAAAAATGGAGCTCAGGGGCACTGCAATTCACAAACCTGCAGAGTTATAAATGATAACTCTCGTCCACAAATATATTGAGGGAAGGCCAACGAAGAGGATTTGAAAGCAAGGCAGAATTGCAGGCAACAGATTTCAGGAGGGAGATTCGAATCGCCTTTAAAGCACAGGAAAAGCGGCAAAACCTCGACAATGATGCCCTTGGCCAAAAAGGGCGTATGCGTTTTTTCCTGAATATATTCAGGAAAAAACGTATACGCCCTTTTTGGCCAACCAAGCAAGCCGGACAGGCTAATGAGCACTACAAAGAAGTCTCGCTTCCACCGGTCAAAAGGGCCATGCTGAATAAAATGTCAAAACCAGAAATGCAGGACAGGCCATGGAGAAACGGGAGCATTGCTACGCTGATGGGAGGGATGTAAATTGCCCACAGCCACTCTGGAGTGGTGTACGGTGTGTCCTGAAACATCTAAAAAACTCAGCTTAGAGAGCATAGGGCACTTCCACTTATTGGCGTATAAATTGGGAAAAGTAAAAATCAGCAAGACACAGGCACCCCAAAGTTTAGGGCTGCTCTGTTGACAAGAACCTGCACTTCGTTAAACCTTAAATATCCCAGGAAAGAGATAAATGGATAAAGAAGTTGTGGTCCTTATGCACAATGGAATATCACTCAGCCATGAAATCAACGTCATAAGGCTAAGAGCAGCATGATGAGTGGATTTAGGTAAGACGATTCTACGTGAAATAAGTCACACAGAAAAAGACACTTATCATAAGATATCACTTATAGAGGGAATGTAAAAACCGCTACACTTGAACTGCATTACAAAACAGAAGAGAGTCACACGTTTAGAAAACACACGATGGGTGCTTAACGGGAAAGGTGAGGTGGGGTGATGCATAAAACCAGGGTTTCAAATTAGCTCAGATACCGTTCCATAAACCCAATATGTAATAGACAAGACCTACTCCTTGCTCAGTGAACGGGACTCAACACCCCCTATTCACCGCTCAAAAATATATCTGACTAGTAAGAATCTTAAAACCTATGTATTGAAATCTCTCTGTATGTGAGTCAAGTGGGTGTAAAGCGTCATAAACACAGCACTGAAAAGCAGCTAAACCCCCTTATAAAAATCAATTACTTTTAAAAACCCGTGAAACAAAGACAGTGAAAGAGAGAGAAATTCTTACAAAATTCTTTCAGGGGCTGTGATGCCACCTGGGTTGACCATATCTAGACCCACAGCTGACTGAGACATAAGGGTGGACACTCTTGGGGCTGAGAGTTTTGTTGAGGTTGGGTGAGGAAACGCAGACCCTTTAAAGTAATACTGCGTGGTACCCATCCCATGGGTCCCAAATCTCCAGGTTCAAGGGCACCTTCCTACATCGAAAACATGCATGAGAAACCCAGAAGATGGTACACCGTGTGATCAGGAAAGGTTTGTAAAACGCACCTCATTTCTCACCTCCTTGTGCTCGGGTTCGCCATTCCAGCCGCTTTCCTAGCAATCTCCCTCCTTGGAGAATCAGCACCTTTAACCTCCTGTTCCGTACAGGTTGCAATTTGTCCTGAGGATGAACGGGAAGAGGGGGAACCAATGAGAGACTAGCTCTAGGTGTTGGGACAGGCACAGGTCACTCTATTTTCCCATCAGAAAGAAGAATTAACCACAGGCTCAGCCTGCCGCCCGGAAGCAGAATAGGGCCTGAAGCAATCCTGCGCTTTTGCGGCCAGCTCCCAAGAAAGCGAGTTGAAAAATGGAGCTCAGGGGCACTGCGATTCACAAACCTGCAGAGTTATAAATGATAACTCTCGTCCACAAATATATTGAGGGAAGGCAACGAAGAGGATTTGAAAGCAAGGCAGAATTGCAGGAAACAGATTTCAGGAGGGAGATTCGAATCGCCTTTAAAGCACAGGAAAAGCGGCAAAACCTCGACAATGATGCCCTTGGCCAAAAAGGGCGTATGCGTTTTTTCCTGAATATATTCAGGAAAAAACGCATACGCCCTTTTTGGCCAACCAAGCAACCTGGAAATGCAAATCAGCGCTACAAAGAAGTCTCGCTTCCCATCGGTCAAAAGGGCCATGCTGAATAAAGTGTCAAAACCAGCAATGCAGGACAGGCCATGGAGAAACGGGAGCCTTGCTACGCTGATGGGCGGGATGTAAATTGCCAACAGCCACTCTGGAGAGGTGTACGGTGTGTCTTGAAACATCTAAAAAACTCAGCTTAGAGAGCATAGGGCACTTCCACTCATGGGCGTATAAATTGGGAATACTAAAAATCAACAAGACACAGGCACCCGAATGTTTACGGCTGCTCTGTTGACAAGAACCTCCACTTTGTTACACCTTAAATATCGCAGGAAAGAGAAAAATGGATAAAGAAGTTGTGGTCCTTATGTAGAATGGAATATCACTCAGCCATGAAATCTACGTCATAAGGCTCCTGGCAGCATGATGAGTGGATTTAGGTACGACGATTCTACGTGAAATCAGTCACACAGAAAAAGACACTTATCATAAGATATCACTTATAGAGGGAATGTAAAAACCGCTACACTTGAACTGCATTACAAAACAGAAGAGAGTTACACGTTTAGAAAACACAAGATGGGTGCTTAACGGGAAAGGTGAGGTGGGGTGATGCATAAAACCAGGGTTTCAAATTAGCTCAGATACCGTTCCATAAGCCCAATATGTAATAGACAAGACCTACTCCTTGCTCAGTGAACGGGACTCAACACCCCCTATTCACCGCCCAAGAATATATCTGACTAGTAAGAATCTTAAAACCTATGTATTGAAATCTCTCTGTAAGTGAGTCACGTGGGGGTAAAGCGTCATAAACACAGCACTGAAAAGCAGCTAAACCCCATTATAAAAGTCAAGTACTTTTAAAAACCCGTGAAACAAAGACAGTGAAAGAGAGAGAAATTCTTACAAAATTCGTTCAGGGGCTGTGATGCCACCTGGGTTGACCATATCTAGACCCACAGCTGACTGAGACATAAGGGTGGACACTCTTGGGGCTGAGAGTTTTGGTGAGGTTGGGTGAGCAAACGCAGACCCTTTTAAGTAATACTGCGTGGTACCCATCCCATGGGTCCCAAATCTCCAGGTTCAAGGGCATCTTCCTACATCGAAAACATGCAAGAGAAACCCAGAAGATGGTACACCGTGTGATCGGGAAAGGTTTCTAAAACGCACCTCATTTCTCACCTCCTTGTGCTCGGGTTCGCCATTCCAGCCGCTTTCCTAGCAATCTCCCTCCTTGGAGAATCAGCACCTTTAACCTCCTGTTCCGTACAGGTTGCAATTTGTCCTGAGGATGAACGGGAAGAGGGGGAACCAATGAGAGACTAGCTCTAGGTGTTGGGACAGGCACAGGTCACTCTATTTTCCAATCAGAAAGAAGAATTAACCACAGGCTCAGCCTGCCGCCCGGAAGCAGAATAGGGCCTGAAGCAATCCTGCGCTTTTGCGGACAGCTCCCAAGAAAGCGAGTTGAAAAATGGAGCTCAGGGGCACTGCAATTCACAAACCTGCAGAGTTATAAATGATAACTCTCGTCCACAAATATATTGAGGTAAGGCCAACGAAGAGGATTTGAAAGCAAGGCAGAATTGCAGGCAACAGATTTCAGGAGGGAGATTCGAATCGCCTTTAAAGCACAGGAAAAGCGGCAAAACCTCGACAATGATGCCCTTGGCCAAAAAGGGCGTATGCGTTTTTTCCTGAATATATTCAGGAAAAAACGTATACGCCCTTTTTGGCCAACCAAGCAAGCCGGACAGGCTAATGAGCACTACAAAGAAGTCTCGCTTCCATCGGTCAAAAGGGCCATGCTGAATAAAATGTCAAAACCAGAAATGCAGGACAGGCCATGGAGAAACGGGAGCCTTGCTACGCTGATGGGAGGGATGTAAATTGCCCACAGCCACTCTGGAGTGGTGTACGGTGTGTCCTGAAACATCTAAAAAACTCAGCTTAGAGAGCATAGGGCACTTCCACTCATGGGCGTATAAATTGGGAAAAGTAAAAATCAGCAAGACACAGGCACCCCAAAGTTTAGGGCTGCTCTGTTGACAAGAACCTCCACTTCGTTACACCTTAAATATCCCAGGAAAGAGATAAATGGATAAAGAAGTTGTGGTCCTTATGCACAATGGAATATCACTCAGCCATGAAATCAACGTCATAAGGCTAGGAGCAGCATGATGAGTGGATTTAGGTACGACGATTCTACATGAAATAAGTCACACAGAAAAAGACACTTATCATAAGATATCACTTATAGAGGGAATGTAAAAACCGCTACACTTGAACTGCATTACAAAACAGAAGAGTCACACGTTTAGAAAACACACGATGGCTGCTTAACGGGAAAGGTGAGGTGGGGTGATGCATAAAACAAGGGTTTCAAATTAGCTCAGAAACCGTTCCATAAACCCAATATGTAATAGACAAGACCTACTCCTTGCTCAGTGAACGGGACTCAACACCCCCTATTCGCCGCCCAAGAATATATCTGACTAGTAGGAATCTTAAAACCTATGTATTGAAATCTCTCTGTAAGTGAGTCACGTGGGTGTAAAGCGGCATAAACACAGCACTGAAAAGCGGCTAAACCCCATTATAAAAATCAATTACTTTTAAAAACCCGTGAAACAAAGACAGTGAAAGAGAGAGAAATTCTTACAAAATTCTTTCAGGGGCTGTGATGCCACCTGGGTTGACCATATCTAGACCCACAGCTGACTGAGACATAAGGGTGGACACTCTTGGGGCTGAGAGGTTTGTTGAGGTTGGGTGAGGAAACGCAGACCCTTTAAAGTAATACTGCGTGGTACCCATTCCATGGGTCCCAAATCTCCAGGTTCAAGGGCACCTTCCTACATCGAAAACATGCATGAGAAACCCAGAAGATGGTACACCGTGTGATCAGGAAAGGTTTGTAAAACGCACCTCATTTCTCACCTCCTTGTGCTCGGGTTCGCCATTCCAGCCGCTTTCCTAGCACTCTCCCTCCTTGGAGAATCAGCACCTTTAACCTCCTGTTCCGTACAGGTTGCAATTTGTCCTGAGGATGAACGGGAAGAGGGGGAACCAATGAGAGACTAGCTCTAGGTGTTGGGACAGGCACATGTCACTCTATTTTCCCATCAGAAAGAAGAATTAACCACAGGCTCAGCCTGCCGCCCGGAAGCAGAATAGGGCCTGAAGCAATCCTGCGCTTTTGCGGCCAGCTCCCAAGAAAGCAATTTGAAAAATGGAGCTCAGGGGCACTGCGATTCACAAACCTGCAGAGTTATAAATGATAACTCTCGTCCACAAATATATTGAGGGAAGGCAACGAAGAGGATTTGAAAGCAAGGCAGAATTGCAGGAAACAGATTTCAGGAGGGAGATTCGAATCGCCTTTAAAGCACAGGAAAAGCGGCAAAACCTCGACAATGATGCCCTTGGCCAAAAAGGGCGTATGCGTTTTTTCCTGAATATATTCAGGAAAAAACGCATACGCCCTTTTTGGCCAACCAAACAACCTGGAAATGCAAATCAGCGCTACAAAGAAGTCTCGCTTCCCATCGGTCAAAAGGGCCATGCTGAATAAAGTGTCAAAACCAGCAATGCAGGACAGGCCATGGAGAAACGGGAGCCTTGCTACGCTGATGGGCGGGATGTAAATTGCCAACAGCCACTCTGGAGAGGTGTACGGTGTGTCTTGAAACATCTAAAAAACTCAGCTTAGACAGCATAGGGCACTTCCACTCATGGGCGTATAAATTGGGAATACTAAAAATCAACAAGATACAGGCACCCGAATGTTTACGGCTGCTCTGTTGACAAGAACCTCCACTTTGTTACACCTTAAATATCGCAGGAAAGAGAAAAATGGATAAAGAAGTTGTGGTCCTTATGTAGAATGGAATATCACTCAGCCATGAAATCTACGTCATAAGGCTCCTAGCAGCATGATGAGTGGATTTAGGTACGACGATTCTACGTGAAATCAGTCACACAGAAAAAGACACTTATCATAAGATATCACTTATAGAGTGAATGTAAAAACCGCTACACTTGAACTGAATTACAAAACAGAAGAGAGTCACACGTTTAGAAAACACACTATGGCTGCTTAACGGGAAAGCTGAGGTGGGGTGATGCATAAAACAAGGGTTTCAAATTAGCTCAGATACCGTTCCATAAACCCAATATGTTATAGACAAGACCTACACCTTGCTCAGTGAACGGGACTCAGCACCACCTATTCACCGCCCAAGAATATATCTGACTAGTAAGAATCTTAAAACCTATGTGTTGATATCTCTCTGTAAGTGAGGCAAGTGGGTGTAAAGCGGCATACACACAGCTCTGAAAAGCAGCTAAACCCCATTATAAAAATCAATTACTTTTAAAAACCCGTGAAGCAAAGACAGTGAAAGAGAGAGAAATTCTTACAAAATTCGTTCAGGGGCTGTGATGCCACCTGGGTTGACCATATCTAGACCCACAGCTGATTGAGACATAAGGGTGGACACTCCTGGGGCTGAGAGTTTTGGTGAGGTTGGGTGAGCAAACGCAGACCCTTTAAAGTAATACTGCGTGGTACCCTACCCACGGGTCCCAAATCTCCAGATTCAAGGGCACATTCCTACATCGAAAACATGCATGAGAAACCCAGAAGATGGTACACCGTGTGATCGGGAAAGGTTTCTAAAACGCACCTCATTTCTCATCTCCTTGTGCTCGGGTTCGCCATTCCAGCCGCTTTCCTAGCAATCTCCCTCCTTGGAGAATCAGCACCTTTAACCTCCTGTTCCGTACAGGTTGCAATTTGTCCTGAGGATGAACGGGAAGAGGGGGAACCAATGAGAGACTAGCTCTAGGTTTTGGGACAGGCACCGGTCACTCTATTTTCCAATCAGAAAGAAGAATTAACCACAGGCTCAGCCTGCCGCCCGGAAGCAGAATAGGGCCTGAAGCAATCCTGCGCTTTTGCGGACAGCTCCCAAGAAAGCGAGTTGAAAAATGGAGCTCAGGGGCACTGCAATTCACAAACCTGCAGAGTTATAAATGATAACTCTCGTCCACAAATATATTGAGGGAAGGCCAACGAAGAGGATTTGAAAGCAAGGCAGAATTGCAGGCAACAGATTTCAGGAGGGAGATTCGAATCGCCTTTAAAGCACAGGAAAAGCGGCAAAACCTCGACAATGATGCCCTTGGCCAAAAAGGGCGTATGCGTTTTTTCCTGAATATATTCAGGAAAAAACGTATACGCCCTTTTTGGCCAACCAAGCAAGCCGGACAGGCTAATGAGCACTACAAAGAAGTCTCGCTTCCACCGGTCAAAAGGGCCATGCTGAATAAAATGTCAAAACCAGAAATGCAGGACAGGCCATGGAGAAACGGGAGCATTGCTACGCTGATGGGAGGGATGTAAATTGCCCACAGCCACTCTGGAGTGGTGTACGGTGTGTCCTGAAACATCTAAAAAACTCAGCTTAGAGAGCATAGGGCACTTCCACTTATTGGCGTATAAATTGGGAAAAGTAAAAATCAGCAAGACACAGGCACCCCAAAGTTTAGGGCTGCTCTGTTGACAAGAACCTGCACTTCGTTAAACCTTAAATATCCCAGGAAAGAGATAAATGGATAAAGAAGTTGTGGTCCTTATGCACAATGGAATATCACTCAGCCATGAAATCAACGTCATAAGGCTAAGAGCAGCATGATGAGTGGATTTAGGTAAGACGATTCTACGTGAAATAAGTCACACAGAAAAAGACACTTATCATAAGATATCACTTATAGAGGGAATGTAAAAACCGCTACACTTGAACTGCATTACAAAACAGAAGAGAGTCACACGTTTAGAAAACACACGATGGGTGCTTAACGGGAAAGGTGAGGTGGGGTGATGCATAAAACCAGGGTTTCAAATTAGCTCAGATACCGTTCCATAAACCCAATATGTAATAGACAAGACCTACTCCTTGCTCAGTGAACGGGACTCAACACCCCCTATTCACCGCTCAAAAATATATCTGACTAGTAAGAATCTTAAAACCTATGTATTGAAATCTCTCTGTATGTGAGTCAAGTGGGTGTAAAGCGTCATAAACACAGCACTGAAAAGCAGCTAAACCCCCTTATAAAAATCAATTACTTTTAAAAACCCGTGAAACAAAGACAGTGAAAGAGAGAGAAATTCTTACAAAATTCTTTCAGGGGCTGTGATGCCACCTGGGTTGACCATATCTAGACCCACAGCTGACTGAGACATAAGGGTGGACACTCTTGGGGCTGAGA
This sequence comes from Eschrichtius robustus, assembly GCF_028021215.1. Taxonomy (NCBI): domain Eukaryota; kingdom Metazoa; phylum Chordata; class Mammalia; order Artiodactyla; family Eschrichtiidae; genus Eschrichtius; species Eschrichtius robustus. Next base: position 74,465,168 of record NC_090832.1, on the reverse strand, counting down.
GTTTTGTTGAGGTTGGGTGAGGAAACGCAGACCCTTTAAAGTAATACTGCGTGGTACCCATCCCATGGGTCCCAAATCTCCAGGTTCAAGGGCACCTTCCTACATCGAAAACATGCATGAGAAACCCAGAAGATGGTACACCGTGTGATCAGGAAAGGTTTGTAAAACGCACCTCATTTCTCACCTCCTTGTGCTCGGGTTCGCCATTCCAGCCGCTTTCCTAGCAATCTCCCTCCTTGGAGAATCAGCACCTTTAACCTCCTGTTCCGTACAGGTTGCAATTTGTCCTGAGGATGAACGGGAAGAGGGGGAACCAATGAGAGACTAGCTCTAGGTGTTGGGACAGGCACAGGTCACTCTATTTTCCCATCAGAAAGAAGAATTAACCACAGGCTCAGCCTGCCGCCCGGAAGCAGAATAGGGCCTGAAGCAATCCTGAGCTTTTGCGGCCAGCTCCCAAGAAAGCGAGTTGAAAAATGGAGCTCAGGGGCACTGCGATTCACAAACCTGCAGAGTTATAAATGATAACTCTCGTCCACAAATATATTGAGGGAAGGCAACGAAGAGGATTTGAAAGCAAGGCAGAATTGCAGGAAACAGATTTCAGGAGGGAGATTCGAATCGCCTTTAAAGCACAGGAAAAGCGGCAAAACCTCGACAATGATGCCCTTGGCCAAAAAGGGCGTATGCGTTTTTTCCTGAATATATTCAGGAAAAAACGCATACGCCCTTTTTGGCCAACCAAGCAACCTGGAAATGCAAATCAGCGCTACAAAGAAGTCTCGCTTCCCATCGGTCAAAAGGGCCATGCTGAATAAAGTGTCAAAACCAGCAATGCAGGACAGGCCATGGAGAAACGGGAGCCTTGCTACGCTGATGGGCGGGATGTAAATTGCCAACAGCCACTCTGGAGAGGTGTACGGTGTGTCTTGAAACATCTAAAAAACTCAGCTTAGAGAGCATAGGGCACTTCCACTCATGGGCGTATAAATTGGGAATACTAAAAATCAACAAGACACAGGCACCCGAATGTTTACGGCTGCTCTGTTGACAAGAACCTCCACTTTGTTACACCTTAAATATCGCAGGAAAGAGAAAAATGGATAAAGAAGTTGTGGTCCTTATGTAGAATGGAATATCACTCAGCCATGAAATCTACGTCATAAGGCTCCTAGCAGCATGATGAGTGGATTTAGGTACGACGATTCTACGTGAAATCAGTCACACAGAAAAAGACACTTATCATAAGATATCACTTATAGAGGGAATGTAAAAACCGCTACACTTGAACTGCATTACAAAACAGAAGAGAGTCACACGTTTAGAAAACACACGATGGGTGCTTAACGGGAAAGGTGAGGTGGGGTGATGCATAAAACCAGGGTTTCAAATTAGCTCAGATACCGTTCCATAAGCCCAATATGTAATAGACAAGACCTACTCCTTGCTCAGTGAACGGGACTCAACACCCCCTATTCACCGCCCAAGAATATATCTGACTAGTAAGAATCTTAAAACCTATGTATTGAAATCTCTCTGTAAGTGAGTCACGTGGGGGTAAAGCGTCATAAACACAGCACTGAAAAGCAGCTAAACCCCATTATAAAAGTCAAGTACTTTTAAAAACCCGTGAAACAAAGACAGTGAAAGAGAGAGAAATTCTTACAAAATTCGTTCAGGGGCTGTGATGCCACCTGGGTTGACCATATCTAGACCCACAGCTGACTGAGACATAAGGGTGGACACTCTTGGGGCTGAGAGTTTTGGTGAGGTTGGGTGAGCAAACGCAGACCCTTTTAAGTAATACTGCGTGGTACCCATCCCATGGGTCCCAAATCTCCAGGTTCAAGGGCATCTTCCTACATCGAAAACATGCAAGAGAAACCCAGAAGATGGTACACAGTGTGATCGGGAAAGGTTTCTAAAACGCACCTCATTTCTCACCTCCTTGTGCTCGGGTTCACCATTCCACCCGCTTTCCTAGCAATTTCCCTCCTTGGAGAATCAGCACCTTTAACCTCCTGTTCCGTACAGGTTGCAATTTGTCCTGAGGATGAACGGGAAGAGGGGGAACCAATGAGAGACTAGCTCTAGGTGTTGGGACAGGCACAGGTCACTCTATTTTCCAATCAGAAAGAAGAATTAACCACAGGCTCAGCCTGCCGCCCGGAAGCAGAATAGGGCCTGAAGCAATCCTGCGCTTTTGCGGACAGCTCCCAAGAAAGCGAGTTGAAAAATGGAGCTCAGGGGCACTGCAATTCACAAACCTGCAGAGTTATAAATGATAACTCTCGTCCACAAATATATTGAGGGAAGGCCAACGAAGAGGATTTGAAAGCAAGGCAGAATTGCAGGCAACAGATTTCAGGAGGGAGATTCGAATCGCCTTTAAAGCACAGGAAAAGCGGCAAAACCTCGACAATGATGCCCTTGGCCAAAAAGGGCGTATGCGTTTTTTCCTGAATATATTCAGGAAAAAACGTATACGCCCTTTTTGGCCAACCAAGCAAGCCGGACAGGCTAATGAGCACTACAAAGAAGTCTCGCTTCCATCGGTCAAAAGGGCCATGCTGAATAAAATGTCAAAACCAGAAATGCAGGACAGGCCATGGAGAAACGGGAGCATTGCTACGCTGATGGGAGGGATGTAAATTGCCCACAGCCACTCTGGAGTGGTGTACGGTGTGTCCTGAAACATCTAAAAAACTCAGCTTAGAGAGCATAGGGCACTTCCACTTATTGGCGTATAAATTGGGAAAAGTAAAAATCAGCAAGACACAGGCACCCCAAAGTTTAGGGCTGCTCTGTTGACAAGAACCTGCACTTCGTTAAACCTTAAATATCCCAGGAAAGAGATAAATGGATAAAGAAGTTGTGGTCCTTATGCACAATGGAATATCACTCAGCCATGAAATCAACGTCATAAGGCTAAGAGCAGCATGATGAGTGGATTTAGGTACGACGATTCTACGTGAAATAAGTCACACAGAAAAAGACACTTATCATAAGATATCACTTATAGAGGGAATGTAAAAACCGCTACACTTGAACTGCATTACAAAACAGAAGAGAGTCACACGTTTAGAAAACACACGATGGGTGCTTAACGGGAAAGGTGAGGTGGGGTGATGCATAAAACCAGGGTTTCAAATTAGCTCAGATACCGTTCCATAAACCCAATATGTAATAGACAAGACCTACTCCTTGCTCAGTGAACGGGACTCAACACCCCCTATTCACCGCTCAAAAATATATCTGACTAGTAAGAATCTTAAAACCTATGTATTGAAATCTCTCTGTATGTGAGTCAAGTGGGTGTAAAGCGTCATAAACACAGCACTGAAAAGCAGCTAAACCCCCTTATAAAAATCAATTACTTTTAAAAACCCGTGAAACAAAGACAGTGAAAGAGAGAGAAATTCTTACAAAATTCTTTCAGGGGCTGTGATGCCACCTGGGTTGACCATATCTAGACCCACAGCTGACTGAGACATAAGGGTGGACACTCTTGGGGCTGAGAGGTTTGTTGAGGTTGGGTGAGGAAACGCAGACCCTTTAAAGTAATACTGCGTGGTACCCATCCCATGGGTCCCAAATCTCCAGGTTCAAGGGCACCTTCCTACATCGAAAACATGCATGAGAAACCCAGAAGATGGTACACCGTGTGATCAGGAAAGGTTTGTAAAACGCACCTCATTTCTCACCTCCTTGTGCTCGGGTTCGCCATTCCAGCCGCTTTCCTAGCAATCTCCCTCCTTGGAGAATCAGCACCTTTAACCTCCTGTTCCGTACAGGTTGCAATTTGTCCTGAGGATGAACGGGAAGAGGGGGAACCAATGAGAGACTAGCTCTAGGTGTTGGGACAGGCACAGGTCACTCTATTTTCCCATCAGAAAGAAGAATTAACCACAGGCTCAGCCTGCCGCCCGGAAGCAGAATAGGGCCTGAAGCAATCCTGCGCTTTTGCGGCCAGCTCCCAAGAAAGCGAGTTGAAAAATGGAGCTCAGGGGCACTGCGATTCACAAACCTGCAGAGTTATAAATGATAACTCTCGTCCACAAATATATTGAGGGAAGGCAACGAAGAGGATTTGAAAGCAAGGCAGAATTGCAGGAAACAGATTTCAGGAGGGAGATTCGAATCGCCTTTAAAGCACAGGAAAAGCGGCAAAACCTCGACAATGATGCCCTTGGCCAAAAAGGGCGTATGCGTTTTTTCCTGAATATATTCAGGAAAAAACGCATACGCCCTTTTTGGCCAACCAAGCAACCTGGAAATGCAAATCAGCGCTACAAAGAAGTCTCGCTTCCCATCGGTCAAAAGGGCCATGCTGAATAAAGTGTCAAAACCAGCAATGCAGGACAGGCCATGGAGAAACGGGAGCCTTGCTACGCTGATGGGCGGGATGTAAATTGCCAACAGCCACTCTGGAGAGGTGTACGGTGTGTCTTGAAACATCTAAAAAACTCAGGTTAGAGAGCATAGGGCACTTCCACTCATGGGCGTATAAATTGGGAATACTAAAAATCAACAAGACACAGGCACCCGAATGTTTACGGCTGCTCTGTTGACAAGAACCTCCACTTTGTTACACCTTAAATATCGCAGGAAAGAGAAAAATGGATAAAGAAGTTGTGGTCCTTATGTAGAATGGAATATCACTCAGCCATGAAATCTACGTCATAAGGCTCCTGGCAGCATGATGAGTGGATTTAGGTACGACGATTCTACGTGAAATCAGTCACACAGAAAAAGACACTTATCATAAGATATCACTTATAGAGGGAATGTAAAAACCGCTACACTTGAACTGCATTACAAAACAGAAGAGAGTCACACGTTTAGAAAACACAAGATGGGTGCTTAACGGGAAAGGTGAGGTGGGGTGATGCATAAAACCAGGGTTTCAAATTAGCTCAGATACCGTTCCATAAGCCCAATATGTAATAGACAAGACCTACTCCTTGCTCAGTGAACGGGACTCAACACCCCCTATTCACCGCCCAAGAATATATCTGACTAGTAAGAATCTTAAAACCTATGTATTGAAATCTCTCTGTAAGTGAGTCACGTGGGGGTAAAGCGTCATAAACACAGCACTGAAAAGCAGCTAAACCCCATTATAAAAGTCAAGTACTTTTAAAAACCCGTGAAACAAAGACAGTGAAAGAGAGAGAAATTCTTACAAAATTCGTTCAGGGGCTGTGATGCCACCTGGGTTGACCATATCTAGACCCACAGCTGACTGAGACATAAGGGTGGACACTCTTGGGGCTGAGAGTTTTGGTGAGGTTGGGTGAGCAAACGCAGACCCTTTTAAGTAATACTGCGTGGTACCCATCCCATGGGTCCCAAATCTCCAGGTTCAAGGGCATCTTCCTACATCGAAAACATGCAAGAGAAACCCAGAAGATGGTACACCGTGTGATCGGGAAAGGTTTCTAAAACGCACCTCATTTCTCACCTCCTTGTGCTCGGGTTCGCCATTCCAGCCGCTTTCCTAGCAATCTCCCTCCTTGGAGAATCAGCACCTTTAACCTCCTGTTCCGTACAGGTTGCAATTTGTCCTGAGGATGAACGGGAAGAGGGGGAACCAATGAGAGACTAGCTCTAGGTGTTGGGACAGGCACAGGTCACTCTATTTTCCAATCAGAAAGAAGAATTAACCACAGGCTCAGCCTGCCGCCCGGAAGCAGAATAGGGCCTGAAGCAATCCTGCGCTTTTGCGGACAGCTCCCAAGAAAGCGAGTTGAAAAATGGAGCTCAGGGGCACTGCAATTCACAAACCTGCAGAGTTATAAATGATAACTCTCGTCCACAAATATATTGAGGGAAGGCCAACGAAGAGGATTTGAAAGCAAGGCAGAATTGCAGGCAACAGATTTCAGGAGGGAGATTCGAATCGCCTTTAAAGCACAGGAAAAGCGGCAAAACCTCGACAATGATGCCCTTGGCCAAAAAGGGCGTATGCGTTTTTTCCTGAATATATTCAGGAAAAAACGTATACGCCCTTTTTGGCCAACCAAGCAAGCCGGACAGGCTAATGAGCACTACAAAGAAGTCTCGCTTCCATCGGTCAAAAGGGCCATGCTGAATAAAATGTCAAAACCAGAAATGCAGGACAGGCCATGGAGAAACGGGAGCATTGCTACGCTGATGGGAGGGATGTAAATTGCCCACAGCCACTCTGGAGTGGTGTACGGTGTGTCCTGAAACATCTAAAAAACTCAGCTTAGAGAGCATAGGGCACTTCCACTTATTGGCGTATAAATTGGGAAAAGTAAAAATCAGCAAGACACAGGCACCCCAAAGTTTAGGGCTGCTCTGTTGACAAGAACCTGCACTTCGTTAAACCTTAAATATCCCAGGAAAGAGATAAATGGATAAAGAAGTTGTGGTCCTTATGCACAATGGAATATCACTCAGCCATGAAATCAACGTCATAAGGCTAAGAGCAGCATGATGAGTGGATTTAGGTACGACGATTCTACGTGAAATAAGTCACACAGAAAAAGACACTTATCATAAGATATCACTTATAGAGGGAATGTAAAAACCGCTACACTTGAACTGCATTACAAAACAGAAGAGAGTCACACGTTTAGAAAACACACGATGGGTGCTTAACGGGAAAGGTGAGGTGGGGTGATGCATAAAACCAGGGTTTCAAATTAGCTCAGATACCGTTCCATAAACCCAATATGTAATAGACAAGACCTACTCCTTGCTCAGTGAACGGGACTCAACACCCCCTATTCACCGCTCAAAAATATATCTGACTAGTAAGAATCTTAAAACCTATGTATTGAAATCTCTCTGTATGTGAGTCAAGTGGGTGTAAAGCGTCATAAACACAGCACTGAAAAGCAGCTAAACCCCCTTATAAAAATCAATTACTTTTAAAAACCCGTGAAACAAAGACAGTGAAAGAGAGAGAAATTCTTACAAAATTCTTTCAGGGGCTGTGATGCCACCTGGGTTGACCATATCTAGACCCACAGCTGACTGAGACATAAGGGTGGACACTCTTGGGGCTGAGAGGTTTGTTGAGGTTGGGTGAGGAAACGCAGACCCTTTAAAGTAATACTGCGTGGTACCCATCCCATGGGTCCCAAATCTCCAGGTTCAAGGGCACCTTCCTACATCGAAAACATGCATGAGAAACCCAGAAGATGGTACACCGTGTGATCAGGAAAGGTTTGTAAAACGCACCTCATTTCTCACCTCCTTGTGCTCGGGTTCGCCATTCCAGCCGCTTTCCTAGCAATCTCCCTCCTTGGAGAATCAGCACCTTTAACCTCCTGTTCCGTACAGGTTGCAATTTGTCCTGAGGATGAACGGGAAGAGGGGGAACCAATGAGAGACTAGCTCTAGGTGTTGGGACAGGCACAGGTCACTCTATTTTCCCATCAGAAAGAAGAATTAACCACAGGCTCAGCCTGCCGCCCGGAAGCAGAATAGGGCCTGAAGCAATCCTGCGCTTTTGCGGCCAGCTCCCAAGAAAGCGAGTTGAAAAATGGAGCTCAGGGGCACTGCGATTCACAAACCTGCAGAGTTATAAATGATAACTCTCGTCCACAAATATATTGAGGGAAGGCAACGAAGAGGATTTGAAAGCAAGGCAGAATTGCAGGAAACAGATTTCAGGAGGGAGATTCGAATCGCCTTTAAAGCACAGGAAAAGCGGCAAAACCTCGACAATGATGCCCTTGGCCAAAAAGGGCGTATGCGTTTTTTCCTGAATATATTCAGGAAAAAACGCATACGCCCTTTTTGGCCAACCAAGCAACCTGGAAATGCAAATCAGCGCTACAAAGAAGTCTCGCTTCCCATCGGTCAAAAGGGCCATGCTGAATAAAGTGTCAAAACCAGCAATGCAGGACAGGCCATGGAGAAACGGGAGCCTTGCTACGCTGATGGGCGGGATGTAAATTGCCAACAGCCACTCTGGAGAGGTGTACGGTGTGTCTTGAAACATCTAAAAAACTCAGCTTAGAGAGCATAGGGCACTTCCACTCATGGGCGTATAAATTGGGAATACTAAAAATCAACAAGACACAGGCACCCGAATGTTTACGGCTGCTCTGTTGACAAGAACCTCCACTTTGTTACACCTTAAATATCGCAGGAAAGAGAAAAATGGATAAAGAAGTTGTGGTCCTTATGTAGAATGGAATATCACTCAGCCATGAAATCTACGTCATAAGGCTCCTGGCAGCATGATGAGTGGATTTAGGTACGACGATTCTACGTGAAATCAGTCACACAGAAAAAGACACTTATCATAAGATATCACTTATAGAGGGAATGTAAAAACCGCTACACTTGAACTGCATTACAAAACAGAAGAGAGTCACACGTTTAGAAAACACAAGATGGGTGCTTAACGGGAAAGGTGAGGTGGGGTGATGCATAAAACCAGGGTTTCAAATTAGCTCAGATACCGTTCCATAAGCCCAATATGTAATAGACAAGACCTACTCCTTGCTCAGTGAACGGGACTCAACACCCCCTATTCACCGCCCAAGAATATATCTGACTAGTAAGAATCTTAAAACCTATGTATTGAAATCTCTCTGTAAGTGAGTCACGTGGGGGTAAAGCGTCATAAACACAGCACTGAAAAGCAGCTAAACCCCATTATAAAAGTCAAGTACTTTTAAAAACCCGTGAAACAAAGACAGTGAAAGAGAGAGAAATTCTTACAAAATTCGTTCAGGGGCTGTGATGCCACCTGGGTTGACCATATCTAGACCCACAGCTGACTGAGACATAAGGGTGGACACTCTTGGGGCTGAGAGTTTTGGTGAGGTTGGGTGAGCAAACGCAGACCCTTTTAAGTAATACTGCGTGGTACCCATCCCATGGGTCCCAAATCTCCAGGTTCAAGGGCATCTTCCTACATCGAAAACATGCAAGAGAAACCCAGAAGATGGTACACCGTGTGATCGGGAAAGGTTTCTAAAACGCACCTCATTTCTCACCTCCTTGTGCTCGGGTTCGCCATTCCAGCCGCTTTCCTAGCAATCTCCCTCCTTGGAGAATCAGCACCTTTAACCTCCTGTTCCGTACAGGTTGCAATTTGTCCTGAGGATGAACGGGAAGAGGGGGAACCAATGAGAGACTAGCTCTAGGTGTTGGGACAGGCACAGGTCACTCTATTTTCCAATCAGAAAGAAGAATTAACCACAGGCTCAGCCTGCCGCCCGGAAGCAGAATAGGGCCTGAAGCAATCCTGCGCTTTTGCGGACAGCTCCCAAGAAAGCGAGTTGAAAAATGGAGCTCAGGGGCACTGCAATTCACAAACCTGCAGAGTTATAAATGATAACTCTCGTCCACAAATATATTGAGGGAAGGCCAACGAAGAGGATTTGAAAGCAAGGCAGAATTGCAGGCAACAGATTTCAGGAGGGAGATTCGAATCGCCTTTAAAGCACAGGAAAAGCGGCAAAACCTCGACAATGATGCCCTTGGCCAAAAAGGGCGTATGCGTTTTTTCCTGAATATATTCAGGAAAAAACGTATACGCCCTTTTTGGCCAACCAAGCAAGCCGGACAGGCTAATGAGCACTACAAAGAAGTCTCGCTTCCATCGGTCAAAAGGGCCATGCTGAATAAAATGTCAAAACCAGAAATGCAGGACAGGCCATGGAGAAACGGGAGCATTGCTACGCTGATGGGAGGGATGTAAATTGCCCACAGCCACTCTGGAGTGGTGTACGGTGTGTCCTGAAACATCTAAAAAACTCAGCTTAGAGAGCATAGGGCACTTCCACTTATTGGCGTATAAATTGGGAAAAGTAAAAATCAGCAAGACACAGGCACCCCAAAGTTTAGGGCTGCTCTGTTGACAAGAACCTGCACTTCGTTAAACCTTAAATATCCCAGGAAAGAGATAAATGGATAAAGAAGTTGTGGTCCTTATGCACAATGGAATATCACTCAGCCATGAAATCAACGTCATAAGGCTAAGAGCAGCATGATGAGTGGATTTAGGTACGACGATTCTACGTGAAATAAGTCACACAGAAAAAGACACTTATCATAAGATATCACTTATAGAGGGAATGTAAAAACCGCTACACTTGAACTGCATTACAAAACAGAAGAGAGTCACACGTTTAGAAAACACACGATGGGTGCTTAACGGGAAAGGTGAGGTGGGGTGATGCATAAAACCAGGGTTTCAAATTAGCTCAGATACCGTTCCATAAACCCAATATGTAATAGACAAGACCTACTCCTTGCTCAGTGAACGGGACTCAACACCCCCTATTCACCGCTCAAAAATATATCTGACTAGTAAGAATCTTAAAACCTATGTATTGAAATCTCTCTGTATGTGAGTCAAGTGGGTGTAAAGCGTCATAAACACAGCACTGAAAAGCAGCTAAACCCCCTTATAAAAATCAATTACTTTTAAAAACCCGTGAAACAAAGACAGTGAAAGAGAGAGAAATTCTTACAAAATTCTTTCAGGGGCTGTGATGCCACCTGGGTTGACCATATCTAGACCCACAGCTGACTGAGACATAAGGGTGGACACTCTTGGGGCTGAGAGGTTTGTTGAGGTTGGGTGAGGAAACGCAGACCCTTTAAAGTAATACTGCGTGGTACCCATCCCATGGGTCCCAAATCTCCAGGTTCAAGGGCACCTTCCTACATCGAAAACATGCATGAGAAACCCAGAAGATGGTACACCGTGTGATCAGGAAAGGTTTGTAAAACGCACCTCATTTCTCACCTCCTTGTGCTCGGGTTCGCCATTCCAGCCGCTTTCCTAGCAATCTCCCTCCTTGGAGAATCAGCACCTTTAACCTCCTGTTCCGTACAGGTTGCAATTTGTCCTGAGGATGAACGGGAAGAGGGGGAACCAATGAGAGACTAGCTCTAGGTGTTGGGACAGGCACAGGTCACTCTATTTTCCCATCAGAAAGAAGAATTAACCACAGGCTCAGCCTGCCGCCCGGAAGCAGAATAGGGCCTGAAGCAATCCTGCGCTTTTGCGGCCAGCTCCCAAGAAAGCGAGTTGAAAAATGGAGCTCAGGGGCACTGCGATTCACAAACCTGCAGAGTTATAAATGATAACTCTCGTCCACAAATATATTGAGGGAAGGCAACGAAGAGGATTTGAAAGCAAGGCAGAATTGCAGGAAACAGATTTCAGGAGGGAGATTCGAATCGCCTTTAAAGCACAGGAAAAGCGGCAAAACCTCGACAATGATGCCCTTGGCCAAAAAGGGCGTATGCGTTTTTTCCTGAATATATTCAGGAAAAAACGCATACGCCCTTTTTGGCCAACCAAGCAACCTGGAAATGCAAATCAGCGCTACAAAGAAGTCTCGCTTCCCATCGGTCAAAAGGGCCATGCTGAATAAAGTGTCAAAACCAGCAATGCAGGACAGGCCATGGAGAAACGGGAGCCTTGCTACGCTGATGGGCGGGATGTAAATTGCCAACAGCCACTCTGGAGAGGTGTACGGTGTGTCTTGAAACATCTAAAAAACTCAGCTTAGAGAGCATAGGGCACTTCCACTCATGGGCGTATAAATTGGGAATACTAAAAATCAACAAGACACAGGCACCCGAATGTTTACGGCTGCTCTGTTGACAAGAACCTCCACTTTGTTACACCTTAAATATCGCAGGAAAGAGAAAAATGGATAAAGAAGTTGTGGTCCTTATGTAGAATGGAATATCACTCAGCCATGAAATCTACGTCATAAGGCTCCTGGCAGCATGATGAGTGGATTTAGGTACGACGATTCTACGTGAAATCAGTCACACAGAAAAAGACACTTATCATAAGATATCACTTATAGAGGGAATGTAAAAACCGCTACACTTGAACTGCATTACAAAACAGAAGAGAGTCACACGTTTAGAAAACACAAGATGGGTGCTTAACGGGAAAGGTGAGGTGGGGTGATGCATAAAACCAGGGTTTCAAATTAGCTCAGATACCGTTCCATAAGCCCAATATGTAATAGACAAGACCTACTCCTTGCTCAGTGAACGGGACTCAACACCCCCTATTCACCGCCCAAGAATATATCTGACTAGTAAGAATCTTAAAACCTATGTATTGAAATCTCTCTGTAAGTGAGTCACGTGGGGGTAAAGCGTCATAAACACAGCACTGAAAAGCAGCTAAACCCCATTATAAAAGTCAAGTACTTTTAAAAACCCGTGAAACAAAGACAGTGAAAGAGAGAGAAATTCTTACAAAATTCGTTCAGGGGCTGTGATGCCACCTGGGTTGACCATATCTAGACCCACAGCTGACTGAGACATAAGGGTGGACACTCTTGGGGCTGAGAGTTTTGGTGAGGTTGGGTGAGCAAACGCAGACCCTTTTAAGTAATACTGCGTGGTACCCATCCCATGGGTCCCAAATCTCCAGGTTCAAGGGCATCTTCCTACATCGAAAACATGCAAGAGAAACCCAGAAGATGGTACACCGTGTGATCGGGAAAGGTTTCTAAAACGCACCTCATTTCTCACCTCCTTGTGCTCGGGTTCGCCATTCCAGCCGCTTTCCTAGCAATCTCCCTCCTTGGAGAATCAGCACCTTTAACCTCCTGTTCCGTACAGGTTGCAATTTGTCCTGAGGATGAACGGGAAGAGGGGGAACCAATGAGAGACTAGCTCTAGGTGTTGGGACAGGCACAGGTCACTCTATTTTCCAATCAGAAAGAAGAATTAACCACAGGCTCAGCCTGCCGCCCGGAAGCAGAATAGGGCCTGAAGCAATCCTGCGCTTTTGCGGACAGCTCCCAAGAAAGCGAGTTGAAAAATGGAGCTCAGGGGCACTGCAATTCACAAACCTGCAGAGTTATAAATGATAACTCTCGTCCACAAATATATTGAGGGAAGGCCAACGAAGAGGATTTGAAAGCAAGGCAGAATTGCAGGCAACAGATTTCAGGAGGGAGATTCGAATCGCCTTTAAAGCACAGGAAAAGCGGCAAAACCTCGACAATGATGCCCTTGGCCAAAAAGGGCGTATGCGTTTTTTCCTGAATATATTCAGGAAAAAACGTATACGCCCTTTTTGGCCAACCAAGCAAGCCGGACAGGCTAATGAGCACTACAAAGAAGTCTCGCTTCCATCGGTCAAAAGGGCCATGCTGAATAAAATGTCAAAACCAGAAATGCAGGACAGGCCATGGAGAAACGGGAGCATTGCTACGCTGATGGGAGGGATGTAAATTGCCCACAGCCACTCTGGAGTGGTGTACGGTGTGTCCTGAAACATCTAAAAAACTCAGCTTAGAGAGCATAGGGCACTTCCACTTATTGGCGTATAAATTGGGAAAAGTAAAAATCAGCAAGACACAGGCACCCCAAAGTTTAGGGCTGCTCTGTTGACAAGAACCTGCACTTCGTTAAACCTTAAATATCCCAGGAAAGAGATAAATGGATAAAGAAGTTGTGGTCCTTATGCACAATGGAATATCACTCAGCCATGAAATCAACGTCATAAGGCTAAGAGCAGCATGATGAGTGGATTTAGGTACGACGATTCTACGTGAAATAAGTCACACAGAAAAAGACACTTATCATAAGATATCACTTATAGAGGGAATGTAAAAACCGCTACACTTGAACTGCATTACAAAACAGAAGAGAGTCACACGTTTAGAAAACACACGATGGGTGCTTAACGGGAAAGGTGAGGTGGGGTGATGCATAAAACCAGGGTTTCAAATTAGCTCAGATACCGTTCCATAAACCCAATATGTTATAGACAAGACCTACACCTTGCTCAGTGAACGGGACTCAACACCCCCTATTCACCGCTCAAAAATATATCTGACTAGTAAGAATCTTAAAACCTATGTATTGAAATCTCTCTGTATGTGAGTCAAGTGGGTGTAAAGCGTCATAAACACAGCACTGAAAAGCAGCTAAACCCCCTTATAAAAATCAATTACTTTTAAAAACCCGTGAAACAAAGACAGTGAAAGAGAGAGAAATTCTTACAAAATTCTTTCAGGGGCTGTGATGCCACCTGGGTTGACCATATCTAGACCCACAGCTGACTGAGACATAAGGGTGGACACTCTTGGGGCTGAGAGTTTTGTTGAGGTTGGGTGAGGAAACGCAGACCCTTTAAAGTAATACTGCGTGGTACCCATCCCATGGGTCCCAAATCTCCAGGTTCAAGGGCACCTTCCTACATCGAAAACATGCATGAGAAACCCAGAAGATGGTACACCGTGTGATCAGGAAAGGTTTGTAAAACGCACCTCATTTCTCACCTCCTTGTGCTCGGGTTCGCCATTCCAGCCGCTTTCCTAGCAATCTCCCTCCTTGGAGAATCAGCACCTTTAACCTCCTGTTCCGTACAGGTTGCAATTTGTCCTGAGGATGAACGGGAAGAGGGGGAACCAATGAGAGACTAGCTCTAGGTGTTGGGACAGGCACAGGTCACTCTATTTTCCCATCAGAAAGAAGAATTAACCACAGGCTCAGCCTGCCGCCCGGAAGCAGAATAGGGCCTGAAGCAATCCTGCGCTTTTGCGGCCAGCTCCCAAGAAAGCGAGTTGAAAAATGGAGCTCAGGGGCACTGCGATTCACAAACCTGCAGAGTTATAAATGATAACTCTCGTCCACAAATATATTGAGGGAAGGCAACGAAGAGGATTTGAAAGCAAGGCAGAATTGCAGGAAACAGATTTCAGGAGGGAGATTCGAATCGCCTTTAAAGCACAGGAAAAGCGGCAAAACCTCGACAATGATGCCCTTGGCCAAAAAGGGCGTATGCGTTTTTTCCTGAATATATTCAGGAAAAAACGCATACGCCCTTTTTGGCCAACCAAGCAACCTGGAAATGCAAATCAGCGCTACAAAGAAGTCTCGCTTCCCATCGGTCAAAAGGGCCATGCTGAATAAAGTGTCAAAACCAGCAATGCAGGACAGGCCATGGAGAAACGGGAGCCTTGCTACGCTGATGGGCGGGATGTAAATTGCCAACAGCCACTCTGGAGAGGTGTACGGTGTGTCTTGAAACATCTAAAAAACTCAGCTTAGAGAGCATAGGGCACTTCCACTCATGGGCGTATAAATTGGGAATACTAAAAATCAACAAGACACAGGCACCCGAATGTTTACGGCTGCTCTGTTGACAAGAACCTCCACTTTGTTACACCTTAAATATCGCAGGAAAGAGAAAAATGGATAAAGAAGTTGTGGTCCTTATGTAGAATGGAATATCACTCAGCCATGAAATCTACGTCATAAGGCTCCTGGCAGCATGATGAGTGGATTTAGGTACGACGATTCTACGTGAAATCAGTCACACAGAAAAAGACACTTATCATAAGATATCACTTATAGAGGGAATGTAAAAACCGCTACACTTGAACTGCATTACAAAACAGAAGAGAGTCACACGTTTAGAAAACACACGATGGGTGCTTAACGGGAAAGGTGAGGTGGGGTGATGCATAAAACCAGGGTTTCAAATTAGCTCAGATACCGTTCCATAAGCCCAATATGTAATAGACAAGACCTACTCCTTGCTCAGTGAACGGGACTCAACACCCCCTATTCACCGCCCAAGAATATATCTGACTAGTAAGAATCTTAAAACCTATGTATTGAAATCTCTCTGTAAGTGAGTCACGTGGGGGTAAAGCGTCATAAACACAGCACTGAAAAGCAGCTAAACCCCATTATAAAAGTCAAGTACTTTTAAAAACCCGTGAAACAAAGACAGTGAAAGAGAGAGAAATTCTTACAAAATTCGTTCAGGGGCTGTGATGCCACCTGGGTTGACCATATCTAGACCTACAGCTGACTGAGACATAAGGGTGGACACTCTTGGGGCTGAGAGTTTTGGTGAGGTTGGGTGAGCAAACGCAGACCCTTTTAAGTAATACTGCGTGGTACCCATCCCATGGGTCCCAAATCTCCAGGTTCAAGGGCATCTTCCTACATCGAAAACATGCAAGAGAAACCCAGAAGATGGTACACCGTGTGATCGGGAAAGGTTTCTAAAACGCACCTCATTTCTCACCTCCTTGTGCTCGGGTTCGCCATTCCAGCCGCTTTCCTAGCAATCTCCCTCCTTGGAGAATCAGCACCTTTAACCTCCTGTTCCGTACAGGTTGCAATTTGTCCTGAGGATGAACGGGAAGAGGGGGAACCAATGAGAGACTAGCTCTAGGTCTTGGGACAGGCACAGGTCACTCTATTTTCCAATCAGAAAGAAGAATTAACCACAGGCTCAGCCTGCCGCCCGGAAGCAGAATAGGGCCTGAAGCAATCCTGCGCTTTTGCGGACAGCTCCCAAGAAAGCGAGTTGAAAAATGGAGCTCAGGGGCACTGCAATTCACAAACCTGCAGAGTTATAAATGATAACTCTCGTCCACAAATATATTGAGGGAAGGCCAACGAAGAGGATTTGAAAGCAAGGCAGAATTGCAGGCAACAGATTTCAGGAGGGAGATTCGAATCGCCTTTAAAGCACAGGAAAAGCGGCAAAACCTCGACAATGATGCCCTTGGCCAAAAAGGGCGTATGCGTTTTTTCCTGAATATATTCAGGAAAAAACGTATACGCCCTTTTTGGCCAACCAAGCAAGCCGGACAGGCTAATGAGCACTACAAAGAAGTCTCGCTTCCATCGGTCAAAAGGGCCATGCTGAATAAAATGTCAAAACCAGAAATGCAGGACAGGCCATGGAGAAACGGGAGCATTGCTACGCTGATGGGAGGGATGTAAATTGCCCACAGCCACTCTGGAGTGGTGTACGGTGTGTCCTGAAACATCTAAAAAACTCAGCTTAGAGAGCATAGGGCACTTCCACTTATTGGCGTATAAATTGGGAAAAGTAAAAATCAGCAAGACACAGGCACCCCAAAGTTTAGGGCTGCTCTGTTGACAAGAACCTGCACTTCGTTAAACCTTAAATATCCCAGGAAAGAGATAAATGGATAAAGAAGTTGTGGTCCTTATGCACAATGGAATATCACTCAGCCATGAAATCAACGTCATAAGGCTAAGAGCAGCATGATGAGTGGATTTAGGTACGACGATTCTACGTGAAATAAGTCACACAGAAAAAGACACTTATCATAAGATATCACTTATAGAGGGAATGTAAAAACCGCTACACTTGAACTGCATTACAAAACAGAAGAGAGTCACACGTTTAGAAAACACACGATGGGTGCTTAACGGGAAAGGTGAGGTGGGGTGATGCATAAAACCAGGGTTTCAAATTAGCTCAGATACCGTTCCATAAACCCAATATGTAATAGACAAGACCTACTCCTTGCTCAGTGAACGGGACTCAACACCCCCTATTCACCGCTCAAAAATATATCTGACTAGTAAGAATCTTAAAACCTATGTATTGAAATCTCTCTGTATGTGAGTCAAGTGGGTGTAAAGCGTCATAAACACAGCACTGAAAAGCAGCTAAACCCCCTTATAAAAATCAATTACTTTTAAAAACCCGTGAAACAAAGACAGTGAAAGAGAGAGAAATTCTTACAAAATTCTTTCAGGGGCTGTGATGCCACCTGGGTTGACCATATCTAGACCCACAGCTGACTGAGACATAAGGGTGGACACTCTTGGGGCTGAGAGTTTTGTTGAGGTTGGGTGAGGAAACGCAGACCCTTTAAAGTAATACTGCGTGGTACCCATCCCATGGGTCCCAAATCTCCAGGTTCAAGGGCACCTTCCTACATCGAAAACATGCATGAGAAACCCAGAAGATGGTACACCGTGTGATCAGGAAAGGTTTGTAAAACGCACCTCATTTCTCACCTCCTTGTGCTCGGGTTCGCCATTCCAGCCGCTTTCCTAGCAATCTCCCTCCTTGGAGAATCAGCACCTTTAACCTCCTGTTCCGTACAGGTTGCAATTTGTCCTGAGGATGAACGGGAAGAGGGGGAACCAATGAGAGACTAGCTCTAGGTGTTGGGACAGGCACAGGTCACTCTATTTTCCCATCAGAAAGAAGAATTAACCACAGGCTCAGCCTGCCGCCCGGAAGCAGAATAGGGCCTGAAGCAATCCTGCGCTTTTGCGGCCAGCTCCCAAGAAAGCGAGTTGAAAAATGGAGCTCAGGGGCACTGCGATTCACAAACCTGCAGAGTTATAAATGATAACTCTCGTCCACAAATATATTGAGGGAAGGCAACGAAGAGGATTTGAAAGCAAGGCAGAATTGCAGGAAACAGATTTCAGGAGGGAGATTCGAATCGCCTTTAAAGCACAGGAAAAGCGGCAAAACCTCGACAATGATGCCCTTGGCCAAAAAGGGCGTATGCGTTTTTTCCTGAATATATTCAGGAAAAAACGCATACGCCCTTTTTGGCCAACCAAGCAACCTGGAAATGCAAATCAGCGCTACAAAGAAGTCTCGCTTCCCATCGGTCAAAAGGGCCATGCTGAATAAAGTGTCAAAACCAGCAATGCAGGACAGGCCATGGAGAAACGGGAGCCTTGCTACGCTGATGGGCGGGATGTAAATTGCCAACAGCCACTCTGGAGAGGTGTACGGTGTGTCTTGAAACATCTAAAAAACTCAGCTTAGAGAGCATAGGGCACTTCCACTCATGGGCGTATAAATTGGGAATACTAAAAATCAACAAGACACAGGCACCCGAATGTTTACGGCTGCTCTGTTGACAAGAACCTCCACTTTGTTACACCTTAAATATCGCAGGAAAGAGAAAAATGGATAAAGAAGTTGTGGTCCTTATGTAGAATGGAATATCACTCAGCCATGAAATCTACGTCATAAGGCTCCTGGCAGCATGATGAGTGGATTTAGGTACGACGATTCTACGTGAAATCAGTCACACAGAAAAAGACACTTATCATAAGATATCACTTATAGAGGGAATGTAAAAACCGCTACACTTGAACTGCATTACAAAACAGAAGAGAGTCACACGTTTAGAAAACACACGATGGGTGCTTAACGGGAAAGGTGAGGTGGGGTGATGCATAAAACCAGGGTTTCAAATTAGCTCAGATACCGTTCCATAAGCCCAATATGTAATAGACAAGACCTACTCCTTGCTCAGTGAACGGGACTCAACACCCCCTATTCACCGCCCAAGAATATATCTGACTAGTAAGAATCTTAAAACCTATGTATTGAAATCTCTCTGTAAGTGAGTCACGTGGGGGTAAAGCGTCATAAACACAGCACTGAAAAGCAGCTAAACCCCATTATAAAAGTCAAGTACTTTTAAAAACCCGTGAAACAAAGACAGTGAAAGAGAGAGAAATTCTTACAAAATTCGTTCAGGGGCTGTGATGCCACCTGGGTTGACCATATCTAGACCTACAGCTGACTGAGACATAAGGGTGGACACTCTTGGGGCTGAGAGTTTTGGTGAGGTTGGGTGAGCAAACGCAGACCCTTTTAAGTAATACTGCGTGGTACCCATCCCATGGGTCCCAAATCTCCAGGTTCAAGGGCATCTTCCTACATCGAAAACATGCAAGAGAAACCCAGAAGATGGTACACCGTGTGATCGGGAAAGGTTTCTAAAACGCACCTCATTTCTCACCTCCTTGTGCTCGGGTTCGCCATTCCAGCCGCTTTCCTAGCAATCTCCCTCCTTGGAGAATCAGCACCTTTAACCTCCTGTTCCGTACAGGTTGCAATTTGTCCTGAGGATGAACGGGAAGAGGGGGAACCAATGAGAGACTAGCTCTAGGTCTTGGGACAGGCACAGGTCACTCTATTTTCCAATCAGAAAGAAGAATTAACCACAGGCTCAGCCTGCCGCCCGGAAGCAGAATAGGGCCTGAAGCAATCCTGCGCTTTTGCGGACAGCTCCCAAGAAAGCGAGTTGAAAAATGGAGCTCAGGGGCACTGCAATTCACAAACCTGCAGAGTTATAAATGATAACTCTCGTCCACAAATATATTGAGGGAAGGCCAACGAAGAGGATTTGAAAGCAAGGCAGAATTGCAGGCAACAGATTTCAGGAGGGAGATTCGAATCGCCTTTAAAGCACAGGAAAAGCGGCAAAACCTCGACAATGATGCCCTTGGCCAAAAAGGGCGTATGCGTTTTTTCCTGAATATATTCAGGAAAAAACGTATACGCCCTTTTTGGCCAACCAAGCAAGCCGGACAGGCTAATGAGCACTACAAAGAAGTCTCGCTTCCATCGGTCAAAAGGGCCATGCTGAATAAAATGTCAAAACCAGAAATGCAGGACAGGCCATGGAGAAACGGGAGCATTGCTACGCTGATGGGAGGGATGTAAATTGCCCACAGCCACTCTGGAGTGGTGTACGGTGTGTCCTGAAACATCTAAAAAACTCAGCTTAGAGAGCATAGGGCACTTCCACTTATTGGCGTATAAATTGGGAAAAGTAAAAATCAGCAAGACACAGGCACCCCAAAGTTTAGGGCTGCTCTGTTGACAAGAACCTGCACTTCGTTAAACCTTAAATATCCCAGGAAAGAGATAAATGGATAAAGAAGTTGTGGTCCTTATGCACAATGGAATATCACTCAGCCATGAAATCAACGTCATAAGGCTAAGAGCAGCATGATGAGTGGATTTAGGTAAGACGATTCTACGTGAAATAAGTCACACAGAAAAAGACACTTATCATAAGATATCACTTATAGAGGGAATGTAAAAACCGCTACACTTGAACTGCATTACAAAACAGAAGAGAGTCACACGTTTAGAAAACACACGATGGGTGCTTAACGGGAAAGGTGAGGTGGGGTGATGCATAAAACCAGGGTTTCAAATTAGCTCAGATACCGTTCCATAAACCCAATATGTAATAGACAAGACCTACTCCTTGCTCAGTGAACGGGACTCAACACCCCCTATTCACCGCTCAAAAATATATCTGACTAGTAAGAATCTTAAAACCTATGTATTGAAATCTCTCTGTATGTGAGTCAAGTGGGTGTAAAGCGTCATAAACACAGCACTGAAAAGCAGCTAAACCCCCTTATAAAAATCAATTACTTTTAAAAACCCGTGAAACAAAGACAGTGAAAGAGAGAGAAATTCTTACAAAATTCTTTCAGGGGCTGTGATGCCACCTGGGTTGACCATATCTAGACCCACAGCTGACTGAGACATAAGGGTGGACACTCTTGGGGCTGAGAGTTTTGTTGAGGTTGGGTGAGGAAACGCAGACCCTTTAAAGTAATACTGCGTGGTACCCATCCCATGGGTCCCAAATCTCCAGGTTCAAGGGCACCTTCCTACATCGAAAACATGCATGAGAAACCCAGAAGATGGTACACCGTGTGATCAGGAAAGGTTTGTAAAACGCACCTCATTTCTCACCTCCTTGTGCTCGGGTTCGCCATTCCAGCCGCTTTCCTAGCAATCTCCCTCCTTGGAGAATCAGCACCTTTAACCTCCTGTTCCGTACAGGTTGCAATTTGTCCTGAGGATGAACGGGAAGAGGGGGAACCAATGAGAGACTAGCTCTAGGTGTTGGGACAGGCACAGGTCACTCTATTTTCCCATCAGAAAGAAGAATTAACCACAGGCTCAGCCTGCCGCCCGGAAGCAGAATAGGGCCTGAAGCAATCCTGCGCTTTTGCGGCCAGCTCCCAAGAAAGCGAGTTGAAAAATGGAGCTCAGGGGCACTGCGATTCACAAACCTGCAGAGTTATAAATGATAACTCTCGTCCACAAATATATTGAGGGAAGGCAACGAAGAGGATTTGAAAGCAAGGCAGAATTGCAGGAAACAGATTTCAGGAGGGAGATTCGAATCGCCTTTAAAGCACAGGAAAAGCGGCAAAACCTCGACAATGATGCCCTTGGCCAAAAAGGGCGTATGCGTTTTTTCCTGAATATATTCAGGAAAAAACGCATACGCCCTTTTTGGCCAACCAAGCAACCTGGAAATGCAAATCAGCGCTACAAAGAAGTCTCGCTTCCCATCGGTCAAAAGGGCCATGCTGAATAAAGTGTCAAAACCAGCAATGCAGGACAGGCCATGGAGAAACGGGAGCCTTGCTACGCTGATGGGCGGGATGTAAATTGCCAACAGCCACTCTGGAGAGGTGTACGGTGTGTCTTGAAACATCTAAAAAACTCAGCTTAGAGAGCATAGGGCACTTCCACTCATGGGCGTATAAATTGGGAATACTAAAAATCAACAAGACACAGGCACCCGAATGTTTACGGCTGCTCTGTTGACAAGAACCTCCACTTTGTTACACCTTAAATATCGCAGGAAAGAGAAAAATGGATAAAGAAGTTGTGGTCCTTATGTAGAATGGAATATCACTCAGCCATGAAATCTACGTCATAAGGCTCCTGGCAGCATGATGAGTGGATTTAGGTACGACGATTCTACGTGAAATCAGTCACACAGAAAAAGACACTTATCATAAGATATCACTTATAGAGGGAATGTAAAAACCGCTACACTTGAACTGCATTACAAAACAGAAGAGAGTCACACGTTTAGAAAACACACGATGGGTGCTTAACGGGAAAGGTGAGGTGGGGTGATGCATAAAACCAGGGTTTCAAATTAGCTCAGATACCGTTCCATAAGCCCAATATGTAATAGACAAGACCTACTCCTTGCTCAGTGAACGGGACTCAACACCCCCTATTCACCGCCCAAGAATATATCTGACTAGTAAGAATCTTAAAACCTATGTATTGAAATCTCTCTGTAAGTGAGTCACGTGGGGGTAAAGCGTCATAAACACAGCACTGAAAAGCAGCTAAACCCCATTATAAAAGTCAAGTACTTTTAAAAACCCGTGAAACAAAGACAGTGAAAGAGAGAGAAATTCTTACAAAATTCGTTCAGGGGCTGTGATGCCACCTGGGTTGACCATATCTAGACCTACAGCTGACTGAGACATAAGGGTGGACACTCTTGGGGCTGAGAGTTTTGGTGAGGTTGGGTGAGCAAACGCAGACCCTTTTAAGTAATACTGCGTGGTACCCATCCCATGGGTCCCAAATCTCCAGGTTCAAGGGCATCTTCCTACATCGAAAACATGCAAGAGAAACCCAGAAGATGGTACACCGTGTGATCGGGAAAGGTTTCTAAAACGCACCTCATTTCTCACCTCCTTGTGCTCGGGTTCGCCATTCCAGCCGCTTTCCTAGCAATCTCCCTCCTTGGAGAATCAGCACCTTTAACCTCCTGTTCCGTACAGGTTGCAATTTGTCCTGAGGATGAACGGGAAGAGGGGAACCAATGAGAGACTAGCTCTAGGTCTTGGGACAGGCACAGGTCACTCTATTTTCCAATCAGAAAGAAGAATTAACCACAGGCTCAGCCTGCCGCCCGGAAGCAGAATAGGGCCTGAAGCAATCCTGCGCTTTTGCGGACAGCTCCCAAGAAAGCGAGTTGAAAAATGGAGCTCAGGGGCACTGCAATTCACAAACCTGCAGAGTTATAAATGATAACTCTCGTCCACAAATATATTGAGGGAAGGCCAACGAAGAGGATTTGAAAGCAAGGCAGAATTGCAGGCAACAGATTTCAGGAGGGAGATTCGAATCGCCTTTAAAGCACAGGAAAAGCGGCAAAACCTCGACAATGATGCCCTTGGCCAAAAAGGGCGTATGCGTTTTTTCCTGAATATATTCAGGAAAAAACGTATACGCCCTTTTTGGCCAACCAAGCAAGCCGGACAGGCTAATGAGCACTACAAAGAAGTCTCGCTTCCATCGGTCAAAAGGGCCATGCTGAATAAAATGTCAAAACCAGAAATGCAGGACAGGCCATGGAGAAACGGGAGCATTGCTACGCTGATGGGAGGGATGTAAATTGCCCACAGCCACTCTGGAGTGGTGTACGGTGTGTCCTGAAACATCTAAAAAACTCAGCTTAGAGAGCATAGGGCACTTCCACTTATTGGCGTATAAATTGGGAAAAGTAAAAATCAGCAAGACACAGGCACCCCAAAGTTTAGGGCTGCTCTGTTGACAAGAACCTGCACTTCGTTAAACCTTAAATATCCCAGGAAAGAGATAAATGGATAAAGAAGTTGTGGTCCTTATGCACAATGGAATATCACTCAGCCATGAAATCAACGTCATAAGGCTAAGAGCAGCATGATGAGTGGATTTAGGTAAGACGATTCTACGTGAAATAAGTCACACAGAAAAAGACACTTATAATAAGATATCACTTATAGAGGGAATGTAAAAACCGCTACACTTGAACTGCATTACAAAACAGAAGAGAGTCACACGTTTAGAAAACACACGATGGGTGCTTAACGGGAAAGGTGAGGTGGGGTGATGCATAAAACCAGGGTTTCAAATTAGCTCAGATACCGTTCCATAAACCCAATATGTAATAGACAAGACCTACTCCTTGCTCAGTGAACGGGACTCAACACCCCCTATTCACCGCTCAAAAATATATCTGACTAGTAAGAATCTTAAAACCTATGTATTGAAATCTCTCTGTATGTGAGTCAAGTGGGTGTAAAGCGTCATAAACACAGCACTGAAAAGCAGCTAAACCCCCTTATAAAAATCAATTACTTTTAAAAACCCGTGAAACAAAGACAGTGAAAGAGAGAGAAATTCTTACAAAATTCTTTCAGGGGCTGTGATGCCACCTGGGTTGACCATATCTAGACCCACAGCTGACTGAGACATAAGGGTGGACACTCTTGGGGCTGAGAGTTTTGTTGAGGTTGGGTGAGGAAACGCAGACCCTTTAAAGTAATACTGCGTGGTACCCATCCCATGGGTCCCAAATCTCCAGGTTCAAGGGCACCTTCCTACATCGAAAACATGCATGAGAAACCCAGAAGATGGTACACCGTGTGATCAGGAAAGGTTTGTAAAACGCACCTCATTTCTCACCTCCTTGTGCTCGGGTTCGCCATTCCAGCCGCTTTCCTAGCAATCTCCCTCCTTGGAGAATCAGCACCTTTAACCTCCTGTTCCGTACAGGTTGCAATTTGTCCTGAGGATGAACGGGAAGAGGGGGAACCAATGAGAGACTAGCTCTAGGTGTTGGGACAGGCACAGGTCACTCTATTTTCCCATCAGAAAGAAGAATTAACCACAGGCTCAGCCTGCCGCCCGGAAGCAGAATAGGGCCTGAAGCAATCCTGCGCTTTTGCGGCCAGCTCCCAAGAAAGCGAGTTGAAAAATGGAGCTCAGGGGCACTGCGATTCACAAACCTGCAGAGTTATAAATGATAACTCTCGTCCACAAATATATTGAGGGAAGGCAACGAAGAGGATTTGAAAGCAAGGCAGAATTGCAGGAAACAGATTTCAGGAGGGAGATTCGAATCGCCTTTAAAGCACAGGAAAAGCGGCAAAACCTCGACAATGATGCCCTTGGCCAAAAAGGGCGTATGCGTTTTTTCCTGAATATATTCAGGAAAAAACGCATACGCCCTTTTTGGCCAACCAAGCAACCTGGAAATGCAAATCAGCGCTACAAAGAAGTCTCGCTTCCCATCGGTCAAAAGGGCCATGCTGAATAAAGTGTCAAAACCAGCAATGCAGGACAGGCCATGGAGAAACGGGAGCCTTGCTACGCTGATGGGCGGGATGTAAATTGCCAACAGCCACTCTGGAGAGGTGTACGGTGTGTCTTGAAACATCTAAAAAACTCAGCTTAGAGAGCATAGGGCACTTCCACTCATGGGCGTATAAATTGGGAATACTAAAAATCAACAAGACACAGGCACCCGAATGTTTACGGCTGCTCTGTTGACAAGAACCTCCACTTTGTTACACCTTAAATATCGCAGGAAAGAGAAAAATGGATAAAGAAGTTGTGGTCCTTATGTAGAATGGAATATCACTCAGCCATGAAATCTACGTCATAAGGCTCCTGGCAGCATGATGAGTGGATTTAGGTACGACGATTCTACGTGAAATCAGTCACACAGAAAAAGACACTTATCATAAGATATCACTTATAGAGGGAATGTAAAAACCGCTACACTTGAACTGCATTACAAAACAGAAGAGAGTCACACGTTTAGAAAACACAAGATGGGTGCTTAACGGGAAAGGTGAGGTGGGGTGATGCATAAAACCAGGGTTTCAAATTAGCTCAGATACCGTTCCATAAGCCCAATATGTAATAGACAAGACCTACTCCTTGCTCAGTGAACGGGACTCAACACCCCCTATTCACCGCCCAAGAATATATCTGACTAGTAAGAATCTTAAAACCTATGTATTGAAATCTCTCTGTAAGTGAGTCACGTGGGGGTAAAGCGTCATAAACACAGCACTGAAAAGCAGCTAAACCCCATTATAAAAGTCAAGTACTTTTAAAAACCCGTGAAACAAAGACAGTGAAAGAGAGAGAAATTCTTACAAAATTCGTTCAGGGGCTGTGATGCCACCTGGGTTGACCATATCTAGACCCACAGCTGACTGAGACATAAGGGTGGACACTCTTGGGGCTGAGAGTTTTGGTGAGGTTGGGTGAGCAAACGCAGACCCTTTTAAGTAATACTGCGTGGTACCCATCCCATGGGTCCCAAATCTCCAGGTTCAAGGGCATCTTCCTACATCGAAAACATGCAAGAGAAACCCAGAAGATGGTACACCGTGTGATCGGGAAAGGTTTGTAAAACGCACCTCATTTCTCACCTCCTTGTGCTCGGGTTCGCCATTCCAGCCGCTTTCCTAGCAATCTCCCTCCTTGGAGAATCAGCACCTTTAACCTCCTGTTCCGTACAGGTTGCAATTTGTCCTGAGGATGAACGGGAAGAGGGGGAACCAATGAGAGACTAGCTCTAGGTGTTGGGACAGGCACAGGTCACTCTATTTTCCAATCAGAAAGAAGAATTAACCACAGGCTCAGCCTGCCGCCCGGAAGCAGAATAGGGCCTGAAGCAATCCTGCGCTTTTGCGGACAGCTCCCAAGAAAGCGAGTTGAAAAATGGAGCTCAGGGGCACTGCAATTCACAAACCTGCAGAGTTATAAATGATAACTCTCGTCCACAAATATATTGAGGGAAGGCCAACGAAGAGGATTTGAAAGCAAGGCAGAATTGCAGGCAACAGATTTCAGGAGGGAGATTCGAATCGCCTTTAAAGCACAGGAAAAGCGGCAAAACCTCGACAATGATGCCCTTGGCCAAAAAGGGCGTATGCGTTTTTTCCTGAATATATTCAGGAAAAAACGTATACGCCCTTTTTGGCCAACCAAGCAAGCCGGACAGGCTAATGAGCACTACAAAGAAGTCTCGCTTCCATCGGTCAAAAGGGCCATGCTGAATAAAATGTCAAAACCAGAAATGCAGGACAGGCCATGGAGAAACGGGAGCATTGCTACGCTGATGGGAGGGATGTAAATTGCCCACAGCCACTCTGGAGTGGTGTACGGTGTGTCCTGAAACATCTAAAAAACTCAGCTTAGAGAGCATAGGGCACTTCCACTTATTGGCGTATAAATTGGGAAAAGTAAAAATCAGCAAGACACAGGCACCCCAAAGTTTAGGGCTGCTCTGTTGACAAGAACCTGCACTTCGTTAAACCTTAAATATCCCAGGAAAGAGATAAATGGATAAAGAAGTTGTGGTCCTTATGCACAATGGAATATCACTCAGCCATGAAATCAACGTCATAAGGCTAAGAGCAGCATGATGAGTGGATTTAGGTACGACGATTCTACGTGAAATAAGTCACACAGAAAAAGACACTTATCATAAGATATCACTTATAGAGGGAATGTAAAAACCGCTACACTTGAACTGCATTACAAAACAGAAGAGAGTCACACGTTTAGAAAACACACGATGGGTGCTTAACGGGAAAGGTGAGGTGGGGTGATGCATAAAACCAGGGTTTCAAATTAGCTCAGATACCGTTCCATAAACCCAATATGTAATAGACAAGACCTACTCCTTGCTCAGTGAACGGGACTCAACACCCCCTATTCACCGCTCAAAAATATATCTGACTAGTAAGAATCTTAAAACCTATGTATTGAAATCTCTCTGTATGTGAGTCAAGTGGGTGTAAAGCGTCATAAACACAGCACTGAAAAGCAGCTAAACCCCCTTATAAAAATCAATTACTTTTAAAAACCCGTGAAACAAAGACAGTGAAAGAGAGAGAAATTCTTACAAAATTCTTTCAGGGGCTGTGATGCCACCTGGGTTGACCATATCTAGACCCACAGCTGACTGAGACATAAGGGTGGACACTCTTGGGGCTGAGAGGTTTGTTGAGGTTGGGTGAGGAAACGCAGACCCTTTAAAGTAATACTGCGTGGTACCCATCCCATGGGTCCCAAATCTCCAGGTTCAAGGGCACCTTCCTACATCGAAAACATGCATGAGAAACCCAGAAGATGGTACACCGTGTGATCAGGAAAGGTTTGTAAAACGCACCTCATTTCTCACCTCCTTGTGCTCGGGTTCGCCATTCCAGCCGCTTTCCTAGCAATCTCCCTCCTTGGAGAATCAGCACCTTTAACCTCCTGTTCCGTACAGGTTGCAATTTGTCCTGAGGATGAACGGGAAGAGGGGGAACCAATGAGAGACTAGCTCTAGGTGTTGGGACAGGCACAGGTCACTCTATTTTCCCATCAGAAAGAAGAATTAACCACAGGCTCAGCCTGCCGCCCGGAAGCAGAATAGGGCCTGAAGCAATCCTGCGCTTTTGCGGCCAGCTCCCAAGAAAGCGAGTTGAAAAATGGAGCTCAGGGGCACTGCGATTCACAAACCTGCAGAGTTATAAATGATAACTCTCGTCCACAAATATACTGAGGGAAGGCAACGAAGAGTATTTGAAAGCAAGGCAGAATTGCAGGCAACAGATTTCAGGAGGGAGATTCGAATCGCCTTTAAAGCACAGGAAAAGCGGCAAAACCTCGACAATGATGCCCTTGGCCAAAAAGGGCGTATGCGTTTTTTCCTGAATATATTCAGGAAAAAACGCATACGCCATTTTTGGCCAACCAAGCAACCTGCAAAGGAAAATCAGCGCTACAAAGAAGTCTCGCTTCCCATCGGTCAAAAGGGCCATGTTGAATAAAGTGTCAAAACCAGAAATGCAGGAAGGCCATGGAGAAACGGGAGCCTTGCTACGCTGATGGGCGGGATGTAAATTGCCAACAGCCACTCTGGAGAGGTGTACGGTGTGTCTTGAAACATCTAAAAAACTCAGCTTAGAGAGCATAGGGCACTTCCACTCATGGGCGTATAAATTGGGAATACTAAAAATCAACAAGACACAGGCACCCGAATGTTTACGGCTGCTCTGTTGACAAGAACCTCCACTTTGTTACACCTTAAATATCGCAGGAAAGAGAAAAATGGATAAAGAAGTTGTGGTCCTTATGTAGAATGGAATATCACTCAGCCATGAAATCTACGTCATAAGGCTCCTGGCAGCATGATGAGTGGATTTAGGTACGATGATTCTACGTGAAATCAGTCACACAGAAAAAGACACTTATCATAAGATATCACTTATAGAGGGAATGTAAAAACCGCTACACTTGAACTGCATTACAAAACAGAAGAGAGTTACACGTTTAGAAAACACAAGATGGGTGCTTAACGGGAAAGGTGAGGTGGGGTGATGCATAAAACCAGGGTTTCAAATTAGCTCAGATACCGTTCCATAAGCCCAATATGTAATAGACAAGACCTACTCCTTGCTCAGTGAACGGGACTCAACACCCCCTATTCACCGCCCAAGAATATATCTGACTAGTAAGAATCTTAAAACCTATGTATTGAAATCTCTCTGTAAGTGAGTCACGTGGGGGTAAAGCGTCATAAACACAGCACTGAAAAGCAGCTAAACCCCATTATAAAAGTCAAGTACTTTTAAAAACCCGTGAAACAAAGACAGTGAAAGAGAGAGAAATTCTTACAAAATTCGTTCAGGGGCTGTGATGCCACCTGGGTTGACCATATCTAGACCCACAGCTGACTGAGACATAAGGGTGGACACTCTTGGGGCTGAGAGTTTTGGTGAGGTTGGGTGAGCAAACGCAGACCCTTTTAAGTAATACTGCGTGGTACCCATCCCATGGGTCCCAAATCTCCAGGTTCAAGGGCATCTTCCTACATCGAAAACATGCAAGAGAAACCCAGAAGATGGTACACCGTGTGATCGGGAAAGGTTTCTAAAACGCACCTCATTTCTCACCTCCTTGTGCTCGGGTTCGCCATTCCAGCCGCTTTCCTAGCAATCTCCCTCCTTGGAGAATCAGCACCTTTAACCTCCTGTTCCGTACAGGTTGCAATTTGTCCTGAGGATGAACGGGAAGAGGGGGAACCAATGAGAGACTAGCTCTAGGTGTTGGGACAGGCACAGGTCACTCTATTTTCCAATCAGAAAGAAGAATTAACCACAGGCTCAGCCTGCCGCCCGGAAGCAGAATAGGGCCTGAAGCAATCCTGCGCTTTTGCGGACAGCTCCCAAGAAAGCGAGTTGAAAAATGGAGCTCAGGGGCACTGCAATTCACAAACCTGCAGAGTTATAAATGATAACTCTCGTCCACAAATATATTGAGGGAAGGCCAACGAAGAGGATTTGAAAGCAAGGCAGAATTGCAGGCAACAGATTTCAGGAGGGAGATTCGAATCGCCTTTAAAGCACAGGAAAAGCGGCAAAACCTCGACAATGATGCCCTTGGCCAAAAAGGGCGTATGCGTTTTTTCCTGAATATATTCAGGAAAAAACGTATACGCCCTTTTTGGCCAACCAAGCAAGCCGGACAGGCTAATGAGCACTACAAAGAAGTCTCGCTTCCATCGGTCAAAAGGGCCATGCTGAATAAAATGTCAAAACCAGAAATGCAGGACAGGCCATGGAGAAACGGGAGCCTTGCTACGCTGATGGGAGGGATGTAAATTGCCCACAGCCACTCTGGAGTGGTGTACGGTGTGTCCTGAAACATCTAAAAAACTCAGCTTAGAGAGCATAGGGCACTTCCACTCATTGGCGTATAAATTGGGAAAAGTAAAAATCAGCAAGACACAGGCACCCCAAAGTTTAGGGCTGCTCTGTTGACAAGAACCTCCACTTCGTTACACCTTAAATATCCCAGGAAAGAGATAAATGGATAAAGAAGTTGTGGTCCTTATGCACAATGGAATATCACTCAGCCATGAAATCAACGTCATAAGGCTAGGAGCAGCATGATGAGTGGATTTAGGTACGACGATTCTACATGAAATAAGTCACACAGAAAAAGACACTTATCATAAGATATCACTTATAGAGGGAATGTAAAAACCGCTACACTTGAACTGCATTACAAAACAGAAGAGTCACACGTTTAGAAAACACACGATGGCTGCTTAACGGGAAAGGTGAGGTGGGGTGATGCATAAAACAAGGGTTTCAAATTAGCTCAGAAACCGTTCCATAAACCCAATATGTAATAGACAAGACCTACTCCTTGCTCAGTGAACGGGACTCAACACCCCCTATTCGCCGCCCAAGAATATATCTGACTAGTAGGAATCTTAAAACCTATGTATTGAAATCTCTCTGTAAGTGAGTCACGTGGGTGTAAAGCGGCATAAACACAGCACTGAAAAGCGGCTAAACCCCATTATAAAAATCAATTACTTTTAAAAACCCGTGAAACAAAGACAGTGAAAGAGAGAGAAATTTCTTACAAAATTCCTTTCAGGGGCTGTGATGCCACCTGGGATGACCATATCTAGACCCACAGCTGACTGAGACATAAGGGTGGACACTCTTGGGGCTGAGAGGTTTGTTGAGGTTGGGTGAGGAAACGCAGACCCTTAAAGTAATACTGCGTGGTACCCATTCCATGGGTCCCAAATCTCCAGGTTCAAGGGGCACCTTCCTACATCGAAAACATGCATGAGAAACCCAGAAGATGGTACACCGTGTGATCAGGAAGGTTTGTAAAACGCACTCATTTCTCACCTCCTTGTGCTCGGGTTCGCCATTCCAGCCGCTTTCCTAGCAATCTCCCTCCTTGGAGAATCAGCACCCTTTAACCTCCTGTTCCGTACAGGTTGCAATTTGTCCTGAGGATGAACGGGAAGAGGGGGACCAATGAGAGACTAGCTCTAGGTGTTGGGACAGGCACATGTCACTCTATTTTCCATCAGAAAAGAAGAATTAACCACAGGCTCAGCCTGCCGCCCGGAAGCAGGAATAGGGCCTGAAGCAATCCTGCGCTTTTGCGGCCAGCTCCCAAGAAAGCAATTTGAAAAATGGAGCTCAGGGGCACTGCGATTCACAAACCTGCAGAGTTATAAATGATAACTCTCGTCACAAATATATTGAGGGAAGGCAACGAAGAGGATTTGAAAGCAAGGCAGAATTGCAGGAAACAGATTTCAGGAGGGAGATTCGAATCGCCTTTAAAGCACAGGAAAAGCGGCAAAACCTCGACAATGATGCCCTTGGCCAAAAAGGGCGTATGCGTTTTTTCCTGAATATATTCAGGAAAAAAACGCATACGCCCTTTTTGGCCAACCAAGCAACCTGGAAATTCAAATCAGCGCTACAAAGAAGTCCTCGCTTCCCATCGGTCAAAAGGGCCATGCTGAATAAAGTGTCAAAACCAGCAATGCAGGACAGGCCCATGGAGAAACGGGAGCCTTGCTACGCTGATGGGCGGGATGTAAATTGCCAACAGCCACTCTGGAGAGGTGTACGGTGTGTCTTGAAACATCTAAAAAACTCAGCTTAGACAGCATAGGGCACTTCCACTCATGGGCGTATAAATTGGGAATACTAAAAATCAACAAGACACAGGCACCCGAATGTTTACGGCTGCTCTGTTGACAAGAACCTCCACTTTGTTACACCTTAAATATCGCAGGAAAGAGAAAAATGATAAGAAGTTGTGGTCCTTATGTAGAATGGAATATCACTCAGCCATGAAATCTACGTCATAAGGCTCTAGCAGCATGATGAGTGGATTTAGGTACGACGATTCTACGTGAAATCAGTCACACAGAAAAAGACACTTATCATAAGATATCACTTATAGAGTGAATGTAAAAACCGCTACACTTGAACTGAATTACAAAACAGAAGAGAGTCACACGTTTAGAAAACACACTATGGCTGCTTAACGGGAAAGGTGAGGTGGGGTGATGCATAAAAAAAGGGTTTCAAATTAGCTCAGATACCGTTCCATACACCCAATATGTTATAGACAAGACCTACACCTTGCTCAGTGAACGGGACTCAGCACCACCTATTCACCGCCCAAGAATATATCTGACTAGTAAGAACTTAAAACCTATGTGTTGATATCTCTCTGTAAGTGAGGCAAGTGGGTGTAAAGCGGCATACACACAGCTCTGAAAAGCAGCTAAACCCCATTATAAAATCAATTACTTTTAAAAACCCGTGAAGCAAAGACA
This sequence comes from Eschrichtius robustus, assembly GCF_028021215.1. Classification (NCBI taxonomy): domain Eukaryota; kingdom Metazoa; phylum Chordata; class Mammalia; order Artiodactyla; family Eschrichtiidae; genus Eschrichtius; species Eschrichtius robustus. The sequence goes on along the minus strand of NC_090832.1, from coordinate 74,431,851 downwards.
GTGAAAGAGAGAGAAATTCTTACAAAATTCGTTCAGGGGCTGTGATGCCACCTGGGTTGACCATATCTAGACCCACAGCTGATTGAGACATAAGGGTGGACACTCCTGGGGGCTGAGAGTTTTGGTGAGGTTGGGGTGAGCCAACGCAGACCCTTTAAAGTAATACTGCGTGGTACCCATCCCATGGGTCCCAAATCTCCAGATTCAAGGGCACCTTCCTACATCGAAAACATGCATGAGAAACCAGAAGATGGTACACCGTGTGATCGGGAAAGGTTTCTAAAACGCACCTCAATTTCTCATCTCCTTGTGCTCGGGTTCGCCATTCCAGCCGCTTTCCTAGCAATCTCCCTCCTTGGAGAATCAGCACCTTAACCTCCTGTTCCGTACAGGTGGCAATTTGTCCTGAGGATGAACGGAAGAGGGGGAACCAATGAGAGACTAGCTCTAGGTTTTGGGACAGGCACCGGTCACTCTATTTTCCAATCAGAAAGAAGAATTAACCACAGGCTCAGCCTGCCGCCCGGAGCAGAATAGGGCCTGAAGCAATCCCTGCGCTTTTGCGGACAGCTCCAAGAAAGCGAGTTGAAAATGGAGCTCAGGGGCACTGCAATTCACAAACCTGCAGAGTTATAAATGATAACTCTA